>NC_143263.1:5165023-5467419 GCF_984573655.1 Nuphar pumila | reverse complement strand
TGGCTACAAGTCTAGCTTTATACCTTTCAATGCTCCCATCTGGTTTATATTTTATCTTGTATACCCATCTCGACCCAACTACATTCCTGTCTAGTTGTCTAGGCACAATTTCCCAGTTACCACATTCATGTAAAGCTTCCATCTCTTCATTCATTGCTTCGATCCATCTTCTAGAGTTGGCAGCTTGATAAAAAGTGAGGGGCTCATCCTCTTTATTTATGGATGTTAGGAACAATTGAAAATCCAATGAATTTTTTTATAACTAACCCACCTGTCAAGTGGATTTCGGGCCGGCGTGGATCTTCTGATGTTGTCCAACATATGTGGAGCGGAAGTAGAAGGACCAGAATCATTATCACGAGAAGTGGATGAGGGCTCTTGCTCCTTTTCTCGCCGGGTGTATACAATACCTTTATACTTTACTGGCTCCAAGTTTTGTGTGGTAACCTCTTCTGTTTGGGATATATTTGATGACTCCTGACATATTTCCTTCTGGCTGCAATCTGCAGGACAATCTTCTCTAGCATTACAGAAGAGTTCTGAATTTAACCATGGATCGTACACCTCAACACTTGGACCTGAACTAGCAATATGAGAACTTGGATCAACAGGCTGATTGTCAAAGTTCATCTCATCAAAAACGACATTACTTGATATTTTGACGCGTTTGCTCAATGGATCATAACACCTATACCCCTTATAGTCTTCAGCATATCCCACGAACCTGCATTTCAATGCTTTGTCCTGAAACTTATTTCTCAATGAGTTGTCAACATGAACATAGCAAACACATCCAAACAAATGTAATTCATGGTAGTCAGGATGTATTCCAAATAAAGAGAAGAAAGGAGACTTATTTTCTAAAATGGTCTTGGGCAATCGATTTATCACATGAACTGTGGAGTGAAAAACTTCTCTCCACAGAGTGATAGGTAAATTAGTCCCGTGCATCATGCTCATTGCACTCTCAACAATATGTCGATGCTTTCTCTCTGCAATTCCATTCTGTTGAGGTGTATGTGGGCAAGACACTCTTCTCTTTATCCCATTATGTTGAAGGAAACTAACAAAATCACTGGAAGAGAATTCCCTTCCTCCACATTGAAAATTGAGTATATTGGTAGAGAAATGATTTTTGACAAAGGAATGAAAATTTTGGAACAATCCAAAAACTTCTGATTTATGTTTCATGAAGAATATCCAAGTATAGCTGGAATAACTATCAATGAAAATGAGATAATATTTGCTACCCGAAACAGAAGCAAATGGGGCAGGGCCCCAAACATCAGAACATATGGTCTCAAAAGTCCTTGAAGCTCTCTTATTAATTAAATTGAAAGACAAAACATGACTCTTACATAAATGACAGCTAGGACATTTTATTTCACTGGCTTCTGAACCCAGACTGGACTTAAGAATGAAATTATTCGAGACAAGTTTCTTAATAAAATGACGACCATAATGACCCAAACGACTATGCCAAAGAGTTGGCTTATTATATTCAGATATGGCAAACACATATTTAGAAGGAACAAAAGACGAATATTGAGGCTTCAAGGATGAATCAGCAGAATGAACAACGATGAAAGGATCTTCTTGGAAGATGTACATGTTGCCTTGTCTTTTTCCTTCAGCGAATGTCTCCCTCGTGCGAAGATCCTTGACATAAACCGAACAGAGAGTAAATTCAACTGAGGCATTAACATCATCAACAAGTTTTGAGACAAAAACAATGTTCTTCTGGATATTAGGAGCATGAATAACATTTGAAAGATTAAGAGAAGACTTGGACATGGGTATAATGACATTTCCAATATGCGAGATGGAGTGATGAGAACCATCTCCTGTGACTATGCTACTCTTACCAACATAAGGGTTAAGATTTAAGAGTTTACCCGCATCACCTGAGACGTGTGTCGCTGCTCCGGAATCAACGTACCAAATGCCTTTATCATTTTGTTTTATATTTAAGCCTGCTAAGGCTGCCAATAACAACTCTTTTACTTCTCCATCCTTCTTAGCCTCTGTTTGTGGAGTTTTTTCCCTTATTTTGAGGATTGAACCAACAATTTGCTTTAATATGTTCTTTCTTATTGCATAAGAAGCAGGTAGGAATAGGCCTTTGTCCCTGTATATTGGGCGTTGGAAGGATACCACGACCACTAAAGACATTTCTCCCTTGTCCTCCCTTTCCTCAAAAAGAATTTCCTCCTCTGCCTCTGCCATAAGTCAGTCCCGTGGCCAGCACATCTTGAGTTCCTGAATGAACATGGGTGTCCTCAGAGAACTCTTTTAGGGTCATTTCATACTGTAGTAGTTTTGCACGAAGATCTTCAAATTTTGGAAGTTCCGGGAGACACAACAAAGATGTCACCAAAACATGATAGTCCGACACTAATCCACTCAAGGTCTGCTGCACTTTGTCTTTATCACTGACGAGACATCTCACAATAGCCAGCTGACCTGTAATGCCTTTATTCAGGTACTCCATAATAGACATAGAATCTTTCTTCAACATTTCAAATTCTCGCTTGAGAAACACAATTCTTGCTTCAGAGATCTGTGAATATGTCTGAACTAATTTGTCCCACAACTTTTTGGCTGAACAATCATCGGGAATGGCAACAAGAACTTCCTGTGAGAGTGTTGATGTGATGTATGCCATTAATGCTTGATCCCTTTTCATCCAAGCGATATAATCTGGATTTTTGAGAAGAACGATGGATTGTGCCCCTTTATCGTCTGTCTTTTCCTGTGCGGTGAATTCTGGAGGGATGGAGACCGATCCATCCAGGTGACCAGAGAGATCCTGGCTCCTTCTAAAAGGAACAATCTGCCTTTTCCAAGTCAAGAAGTTGGAATTATTAAGCTTTTCAGAGACCAATTGGCTAAGGAAGTTGGAGGAAAGGCCTGACTGTGGGAAGGTTGGGTCCATTGGTAAAGAAAATGAAGAGAAGAGTTTGAATCAAACAAAAATTCAGTCACCCGAGTATCCTGCCTTTTTTTTTAACAGACTTATTATACTCGGGTATGATCAGATAGGTAATTGATTAAACAATTTTCGAGACACGACCTGAAAATCGCACAGAGGAATATGAAAAAGTGAAACAGAATATTGCAAGCTGTGGCAGCACAATATTGATCTTTGAATGTATAGTATCCAGACTTAAAGCATTTCAATAATGAATATCAAAACGTGGAAGTAGTTTCAGATCTGATAAACATGAAACAGGACAGTTAATAATTCAAAAAAGAAAGAAAGAAACACCACAAGCATTAATCTTAACGACTGAATATGCAGATTTAAGTGAACACCTCTGGGATCAGTTAACTGATTATAGGACAATCAGTTCTGAAGAAGATAATCACACATCGACAAAACAAAAAGGAAGATAAGAGAACGCACACTGAGAGGTTTAACGCACGCTGAGAGGTTTACCAGATTTGAAAGGGAGAAGAAGACGTACCCAGAGGTCGGGTTACCAGATTTGAAAAGAAGGAGGAGACGTACCCAGAGGTCGGGTTACCAGTTCTGAAAGGAAGTCAGGTTCTTACCAGGGCCGAAGTAGAATAGGGAGGAAAGGGGCGATCTTTCTGGAAAAAGACGCACACAGAGTTCACGCAAAGTTGGA
This sequence comes from Nuphar pumila, assembly GCF_984573655.1. Lineage (NCBI taxonomy): Eukaryota > Viridiplantae > Streptophyta > Magnoliopsida > Nymphaeales > Nymphaeaceae > Nuphar > Nuphar pumila. Next base: position 5,463,787 of record NC_143263.1, on the reverse strand, counting down.
GTTGGATAGGGGCGATCTTTCTGGAAAGCAATCTCAGGCCCAACATTCAACGTTGCTCTGATACCATGTTGGAAAGTGAAGATCTCCACATTCACCTGTGCAGGAAAGAGAAAAACGAGAAGAAGACGCTGAAAAACTCATCAATCGACTCCAGCGTGTTTTTCATTCTATTAGATGTTTAATATAAAACTAATACATAACCTTTTTAGGGTACTAAAATACCCTCTAATAATATACATATTTACAAAGACATCCATCACTTTGGATCTGGATCCGATCCATTACAGAAATCAGGTCCAGACCCGACTTAGATTAGAGAACCAAAAATGACTTCTTTTCAGTCTCTTCACTTCCTTGCTCTTCCACTTGATCAAAAGATGAAATTTTAATAACACCTTTACGTCTCCTTAAGTAGGTCTGACCAAACCTATCTTCTTTAGCCAAAACTTGCTCTCCTTGACTCTCCATGCTCTCTCTCTCTCTCTGACCTTCCCTTTCTTCAAAGGAAACTAAAACATACAAGTCAATTTCATTTTCTAACTTTTCTCCATACTGACTAAAGGATAGCACATTCTCTTGAAAAACATGCCTGGATACCAACACTCTCTTTTCAACCAGATCATAGCACTTGTATCATTTTTGACTCTCAGCAAAACTAAGAAAATAACATTTGACAACTTTAGGAGATAACTTGTCTCTATATCACCAAACAAAACATACACAACCAAACACCTTCAACATATCATAGTTTGAAACCTTTCCATGCAGTTTCTGAAAGGGGAATATGCCTTTAAGTACTTCAGAAGGCATGTGATTTATCTTATAAATGTTCAGTTGAACTGCATATGCCCAAAGCACTTTGGGTACTTCTCCACCAAACAGAAGAGCTCTTGCTGTTTTCAAGATATGCCTGTTTTTCCTCTAAGCTACACTATTTTGCTCAAGAGTGCAATGACAGGACTTTTGCTGAACCATAACTCTCTCTTGCAGAATTTTTTCAAACGCATAGCTAACATATTCACCACCAGCGTCCGTACACAGAGTTTTGATCTTGACTGCAAATTGATTTTCAACCATGGCATAAAAGCTCTTAAAAATTTAAAAATGATCACTTATATTTTTTCATAAAATATATCCATGTAAGCCTTGTACAATCATCTATGAAAGTTATAAAATATGATGATCCTCCTTTTAATACAACAAGAGAAGGACCCATACATCTAAATGTACCAAATCAAAAGGACTTTCTGATTCCTTATCACTAGACTTGAATGGCAAGGCAACTTTTGGCTAATCTACAACTCACACAATCTTTAACATGATTTGAAGACACTAAACTTTGCAATTTAGACCTTAAAATATGCATCTGGCTCTGGTGCCACAAAACACACTCATCCAAAACTGAAACTTCATATCCGGTTTCAACTTTCTTTTGCTCCCTCGTATCAATCCAATCCAGATAGTACAAATCTCCTTTTCTATGGCCAATTATAATCTTCTTCCTTAACAACTGATCCGGTACAATACAACCAACAAATGAGAATATAACATTACAATTAAGTTTGGTAGTTTGATTCATAGAAATATGATTCATAGCATAACATTACAGTTAAGTTTGGTAGTTTGACCCACAAAAATAAGATTCATAGCAAGAGATGAAACATGATAAACTTGAGAAAGATTGAATTTATTACTAGGATAAGAATTACAAGTAATTGAACCTACTTTGGTAACAGGCAAGGACGACAATCATCAAAGACATACTCATGAGGTGCCATATAGCATTAAGCCTTTGAGTCTATCAGCCAACCAGAGAAAGGACTTGAGATACCTGAGAAAGCAAAACCAGATGAGGCAAGACTGACAGAGAAAGAAGGGCCAATGGTTGACTAGGTAAGAAGCTTCAGTTGCTGGATCTAATGATGAATCTTCTGCTAAAGATGTTCCAATCTCTGAAGCTGCCCACTGCCCATCACTTCACCACCAACTAGTGAAGAACCAACTGACTGCTCATCCTTTGGGCATTACAATCTGACCCTCATTGGAAGCTGCATATGCACGACCTTTTCTTTTTCTTGAGAATGGGACAATAATTTTTTATATGACCAAAGCCTTTGCAATGATGACACTGAACATAACTAAGGTCACCTCTTCCACAAAATTTCATTTCTCCCTCGTCTATGTCACAGGGATTCGGCCAATAGAGTGCTGTACCTGCGTTGACCCGATGCGACTCGGGTGCGGCACCCGGTGCAGTCAAGCCGACCCTGGAAATGTCCAAATCTGGACTAAAAAAAATACAATGAATGGGGGTTGGGTAGGGGATTAGGGCAAAAAGGTTTACCCCCTCCCACGATGCCTCCCCTTCTCCTCTGAGTCCTCTCCTACTCTTCTCCTCCAATGCTCCTCCGACGACTACACTAGCAAGGTATGTGTCTCTCTCAATCTCTCCTTCAATCTCTCTCAGGGTTCTTAGTCGGCAACCCAGCCCTGCAGTCTGGGTTTTGTGCCAAGTCGCCGACAAACCCAGCCTAGCAGGCTGGGTTCTGCTCGTTGTCGAACCCAACCCTACAGGGTTGGGTTCTGCGTCGACAAACCGAGCCCAACAGGATGGGTTCTGCTCGCTGTCGAACCCAGCCCTGCAGTGTTGGGTTCTGCGTCGACAAATCCAGCTCAGCAGGATGGATTTTGCTTGCTGTCAAACCCAGCCCTGCAGCCCTGGATTCTGCGCCGATAAACCCAGCCCAGTAGGCTGGGTTCTGCGCCGACAAACCCAGTCCAGCAGACTGGGTTCTGTGCTGACAAACCCAACCCAACTGGGTTCTGCTCGCTGTCAAACCCAGCCCTTCCGGGCTGGGTTCTGCGCCAACAAACCCAGCCCAGCAGGTTGGGTTCTGCTCGCTGTGGAACCCTGCCCTGTAGGGCTGGGTTATGAAAGAAAGGGGGTACTCGATCTCTGTATTTGCCTCTCACGAGAGAGAGAGAGAGAGAGAGAGAGAGAGAGAGAGAGAGAGAGAGAGAGAGAGAGAGAGAGAGGGTGCGTTAGTCAATCGTGGCTACACATCTCATTATATTAATATGTAAAACAAACATACTAGGGTACAAAAGTACCCCTTAATAACACATTAATTCTACATTACACGCTGATTGGATCTGGATCCGATCCAATATACAAAACGGGTCAGGTTGCGGGTCCTGCATAAATATGATGACTCCTTTTCAGCCTCCCTCAAGTTGTGCATGGTCCTGAACCATGAACAACTTGTCTTTCAGAAACCAAAATCTGTCATTTGTCAACCCTTTGGTAAGAATGTCAACATGTTCTTCAGTCGGCACATACATGGGTTCAATCTCTTTATCTTCAACCTTTTTCCGAATAAAGTGTTGATCTATTTCAATATATTTTGCTCGACTGTGGTGGATGGGATTGAAAGACATGTTTATGGCACTTTGATTGTCACACAACAGTAGTGACCGAGCAATCGGTTCTCCCATTTTTGTCAGGAGATGTCTTATCCATGTAGCCTCAGCCGTGACAACAACCATCGATCTGTATTCAACCTCAGTGCTTGACCTAACAACCACCTTTTGTTTTCTACTGCTCCAGGATACTAAGTTTGGACCAATAAAGCTGCAATAACCGGATACTGATCGTCATTCATCTGGATCACCCGCCCAATTAGCGTCAGCATAAACAATGACCTCATGGCCTCCGCCTGGATCTAATTCTCTTTTCTTGTATACCAGTCCATCACCAACTGTGCCCTTCAGGTAACGAAGTATACGTTTGATTGCTTCCATGTGTGACATACGAGGTTCATGCATAAACTGGGATACCTGGTTAACCAAGTATACTATATCAGGTCTAGTAAAAGTCAGGTATTGCAACATGCCAACTAAGCTGCGATACTTGGTGGGATCTTCATATATATCCCCTTCCTTTGAACTCAGTTTCTGATGGATGACACTTGGAGTTGTCAACGACTTACAATCTGTCATGCCCGCTCTGCTGAGAATGTCCAATGTGTATTTTTATAGCTTATATCTTGTTGGTTCCAAGTCATGTGCAACCGTCTCTTCCGTTTGAGTTTCATTGGTTGATTCCTCATGTGTTTCCTTCTGACAGCAATTTGCCGAACAATCTACTTTACCATTGGAAAAGAGTTCTGAATTTAACCATGGGTAGTATACCTCAATGTTGGGGCTTGAGTTATCAGTGTGAATGGTTGAATCAGCAGTCTGATCATCAAAATTCATTTCATCAAAAACTACATTCCTTGATATTTTGACACGCTTGCTCAAGGGATCATAGCACCTGTACCCTTTGTAATCTTCTGCATATCCTATAAACCTGCATTTTAAGGCTTTATCCTGGAACTTGTGCCTTTGTGAGCTATCAATGTGAACATAACAAACAGACCCAAACACACATAATTCATGATAATCAGGTTGTGTGCCAAATAGAGAAAAATATGGTGACTTATTCTCTAAGATATTCATGGGCAGCTGATTTATTATATGAACTGTGGAGTGAAAAACCTCAGTCCATAATGATACAGGGAGATTGCTCCCGTGCATCATGCTCATTGCAGTCTCAACAATATGTCGATGCTTCCTTTCGGCAATCCCATTTTGTTGAGGTGTATGCGGGCAAGACACTCTTCTCTTTATCCCATTATGTTGAAGGTAACTAACAAAGTCACTCGAGGAGAATTCACCTCCTCCATCACACTAAAAATTGAGAATGTTGGCAGAGAAGTGGTTGTGAACAAAAGAATGAAATCTCTGGAACAATCCAAAGACTTCTGATTTGTGCTTCATAAAAAATATCCAAGTATAGCGCGAGTAACTATCAATGAAAATAAGATAGTATTTACTGCCAGAAAGAGAAGTAATTGGGGCAGGACCCCAGACATCAGAACAAATGACCTCAAATGGCCTTGAAGCTCTTTTATTAATGGAAACGAATGGTAAAATATGACTCTTACATAAATGTCAACTAGAACACTTTGTATCAACGACTTCTGAACTTAGACTGGACTTGGAAATGAGATTATTCAAGACAAGTTTTTCAATAAAATGGCGACCACAATGGCCAAGACGACTATGCCAAAGTCTTGGCTTATTATTCTCAGAAATAGTAAATATAAAATCAGGATCAAAAAATTGACGTTGGTGAGGCTTCAAGGATGAATAGTTGGAATGAATGGAGGAAGGAGGATCTTCTTGGAAGATGTACATGTTGTCGCATCATTTTCCTTCAGCGAATGTCTTCATCGTGCGAAAATCCTTGACATAAACAGAAGGAGTAAATTCAACTGAAGCATGAGCATCATCAACGAGTTTTGAGACAGAAACAATGTTCTTTTGAATGTTAGGTGCATGAATGACACTTGGAAGTTTAAGAGAGGACTTTGACATGGATATAATGGCATTTCCAATATGTGAGATTGAGTGATGAGATCCATCTCATGTGACTATGCTATTTTTACCAACATAAGGTGTAAGAGTCAAGAGTTTACCTGCATCACCTGTGACATGAGTAGCTGCTCCGGAGTCGACATACCAAATGCCTTTGTCATTTTGCTTCATGTTCAATCCTGCTAAGGCTGCCAGCAACAATTCCTTAACTTCTCCATCCTTCCTAACCTCTGCTTGTGGGGCTTTCCCTTTGTTTTGAGGATTAAACCAACAATTTGCTTTAATGTGCCCTTTCTTGTTGCATAAAAAACAGGTAGGGATGGGTCTCTGTCCTTGCACATTGGGTGTTGGAAGTATACCACGACCTCCATAGGCATTTCTCCCTTGGCCGCCCTTTCCTCGAAAAGAACTTCCTCGTCCTCGACCATAACTCATTCCCGTAGCTAGTACATCTTGGATTCCTGAATGTCCATGAGAATCTTCAGAAGATCCTTTCAGAGTCATTTCATATTGCAATAATTTCGCACGAAGATCTTCAAACTTTGGGAGTTCTGGTAAACACAGTAGGGTTGTTGTCATGACATGGTATTCTGACCCCAATCCACTCAAGGTTTGTTGCACCTTATCTTTTTCACTGACAAGACATCCAACAACAGCCAACTGATCTGTGATGGCTTTCATTTTGTTCAGGTATTCCATAATAGACATGAAATCTTTCTTCATCATTTGAAACTCTCGCTTAAGAAACATAATTCTTGCCTCAGAAATTTGTGAATATGTTTGAACTAACTTATCCCACAACTCCTTGGCCGAACAATCATCAGGAAGGGCAACAAGAACTTCCTGTGAGAGAGTTGAAGTAATGTATGCCACTAGCGATTGATCTCTCTTCATCCAAGTAACATATTCTGGATTCCTGTGAAGAACAATAGGCTGTTCTCCTTTATCGTCCGCTTTTTCTTGTGAAAGATATTCTGGAGGCGGAAGAACCGATCCATCCAGATGACCGGAGAAGTCCTGACTCTTTATAAATGGGATGATCTGTCTTTTCCAGGTTAAAAAATTTGAGTTATTCAGTTTTTCAGAGACTAATTGACCGAGAAAGCTTGAGGACAGGCATGACTGTGCATGAGTAAAATCCATTAAAAAAACACTGAACTGACACTTAGGTATGAGAGGTAAAGTAGAGGACTCGGCTAATATGAGAGACAAAATAGAGGGCTCGGCTAACAGGGCACTCCTCGGCTAACAAAGAATAAAAAAAATGGAATAATGTATTGAATCACAGTAATCGGGCCAAGGAAAAACACACTAAACAACAAAGATGTATTGAATCAGCAGAAGAAAAGTGGTTGCCTGTCACCGTGAAATATTCTCAGAACCCACGAAACAGTAGTAGTCTGTCACCATGAAAAATTTTCAGAACCCACGAAACAACAGAGGATATAGCAGTGGATAAGAGGTCACCGTGAAAAATTGAATCACAGTAATCGAGCCAAGGAAAAACACACTAAATAGCAGAGGGTACAACAGAGGATAAGAGGTCACCGTGAAAAATTTTCAGAACCCACGAAACAACAGAGGGTACAGCAGAGGATAAGAGTTCACCGTGAAATATTCTCAGATCGAGATCTGTGATTGTGATTCAAGAAGAAAGAAACAAAGTCGTCGTAAAGCCGAGATCGAGATCTGTCACCATGAAACCGAGGATATAGCAGTTCTTCACTCCCAGTCGTCACGCTGCTTTGATACCATGAAAGAAAGGGGGTACTCGATCTCTGTATTTGCCTGTCAAGAGAGAGAGAGAGAGAGAGAGAGAGAGAGAGAGAGAGAGAGAGAGAGAGATTCCATAGAAGGTGCGTTAGTCAATCGTGGCTACGCATCTCATTCTATTAATATGTAAAACAAACATTACTAGGGTACAAAAGTACCCCTTAATAACACATTAATTCTACATTACACGCTGATTGGATCTGGATCCGATCCAATATACAAAACGGGTCGGGTTGCGGGTCCTGCATAAATATGATGACTCCTTTTCTGGTTATGCATTGTGGAACCCAGTCCTGCAAGAGTGGGTTCTGTGCTTTCGACTGTTAACTGTTAAAAATTATATATATACCCTCCTGCACCCCCGCAACCAAGTTTTTTTTAAAGTGACCCATTGCCGCACCTGTACCTATGTGACATAGCTCTTCGTCCTCCAGACCTACCTCTACCTCTTCCATTCAACTTCACTGGAATAATTCGAATTCACTCTTTCTCCATAGTTCACACAACCCCCAACTACACAATACTATGTTGCTGCACTAAAGAACTACCACAAACCAAGGCCCAAGATAGAGAATACAACAGTACACCAACACAAATTTCAATGTGCAAATAGTTATTTCCACCAAGAACCTCGCAGGCTGCCCCTATCAAGCAAGAATGAGTACCAAAAACAAAACAAAACCACTTTGGTAGTACCTAAGCCTGACCAAAACTACACGATGTGGTTTACAAATGCAACTCTCTGTTGCAAAATATGTCCAATTACGGCAGTCAAGCTAGGCTATAACAATGTCTCTACTGCTAATTTCACTACTAGAAGCATTGAAAACACTTCAACAAACACCGAAACGCAACCAAACTGCACGATATGCCTTGCAGCCACTACAAATACAAGTGTGCTGTGATAAAAAATCCAGTCACAGTTCCCAAAACAAGTGATAACATCAAAAACACTATTACCGCCCCCAATAGACACACCAAAAGCACGACACAACTCCTCCAAATCACCACCTCAAACCCCACAATCACTTTTACACCAGTATTACACCCAATAGGTATAACCCAACACTGTAACACAGTGAGTCGGAACCAAAACTGCAAAAAAAAAGAAGGTTACTGCCAGCTAGAGCAACCCAAAACTTTGATAAAACTCTCCCAAAACGAAAAACAAGAGCACCAATCTACCACAACAATGTTTCTAGGTCAAAAACTACGTAGAAGCATCTACTACCGGCCTCAAATCTGGTTACTGTTCACGCTGGTTTTTGAAAAATCAAAGAAAAATCCATATTAAATCAACCGTACCTCAAATGAAGATGATTTTTACACAAAATCATCTAAAATCATGATCTACCTGATGCTGCTTTCAGATGTGACAAATCTCAAATGTTCGTATGACCCGACCCTTTAAAAACGACGTCAATAACCCTTCACTCAGCTTCAAGATGAAGCCCTCCTCTCACCACCTCAGATAGGCTATGATACCAGGTTAAACATAGTGAGAAATAAGAGGAAAGAGGTTAGGGTTAGAGGAGAGACAACAAACAAAAGGAAAGAACAAAGATTCATTATTGTGCTCACTCATGAGAGAACTCTCTCTTGCATATTAAAAAGGGTCAACTCCCTTTAGAGGACATCAAAAGAAAAGATAAAAGACAAGTATACCCCCTTCTTATAAGGTATGTATATAATAACTTTATAAACTTACTTTACACGTTTATACTATATGTTACACATACTTTCCAAATGAAATGTATTTAGATAAAGTAGGTGATTGAATGTAATAACTCAATCAAGTATGGTTTAATAACTAGGGACTTCAACTCATAGTTACCAGGAAGTGATGCATGAAGCGGAGGCGGGTAAGCAAGTGTTTAAAAGTAGCATGAAGCGTGAAGCGGAGATGCGTTTTTTATGCAATTGTGAAGCGAAAAAGGAAATGTGCATGAAGCGTGTGTGAAGCAAAAAATAATATATATTGCTATAAAAAACATTAAAAAAATGAGGGGTAGTCGGGTGGGGCCTTGGCTGCTAGATGGGCAGTCAAGGTTTGATTCTCATGGGTGTCGCTCCTCTGCCCAAGCAAATGCCTAGCATAGGCCCCGGGGGCAGGGGTCCTAGCCCCGAAGTTTTATGCTGCTAGCATGACGACCGTAGGTATGGCAGGCTGAGCCAGCACGACTGGGTCTTCGTTATGGGTGCAGTTTCTTCAATTTGTAAATCCAAATAAAAAGTGAGGGGGAAGTGACTTTCCTCACTCTTCCCCTTTTCCGGGGAAAGCGTAGCGTGCTTTCCAGGAAGCATGCCTCCCCACTAAGGGGGCAATTCTGGTAATGGTGGTTCAACTAAATGATTGAATCATTACTGCTCAATTTGACTTAAGAACTATCAAAATTCCATCTTTGTACCTAGTTTAGTGAGCTAAAAATGGCTTTCACATGCTCAATATATAAATCAATAGAGATATGCAACCCATCATGGGTTAAAAAACATGAGTCCTCCTGACCAATCTGAAGATCATTTCAGTTGGTTAGAATCTGTTAGTTAGAACTGTATATCTTCTAAGAGCCTTTGTTGGTCACGGTTATACTTTGGGTAACTCATAGATTATTAGATAGTGTAGTATGCGTGTTTTGTATTTACAGTTTGGATCCGGATCCGGATCCAAAATATTTGTATATAATGGCATACTTATAAATAACCCCAGCTTATCAGGGTTATCATAAATGTTATGTATTAGGGCTTTTGCCTATATACTAATGAAACAGGTCACGATTTCTATCTAATCAGAAATCGTGACTCATTGCAGCCTCTCTCTCTTTCTTCTCTTAGTTTCTCGTTTGCAGGCTCTGGAGAAAACTCACATGGTATCAGAGCACGTCTGATCCAAGGGCTGAAATTCTTCCTTCCTCGGTGTGGCTGCTGCAACACGATCACGAGCCCAGATCTTCCTCAATCTTTTCATCTACTAGAATACGAGCCCCAGGTACTTCTTCCTTCAATCTCTTCTAACCCAAAATCAGTTTTACGATATTTTCTTAGCCCCACCCACTTCTTCACTTCTTCCTTCATTCTGTTCACGATATTTTTTTTAGCCCCACCCACTTCTTCACTTCTTCCTTCATTCTGTTCTAACCCAAATCAGTTTCACGATACCACTTCTTCCTTCATTCTGACGATACTTTCCCAAATCAGTTTCACGATACCACTTCTTCCTTCATTCAGTTTCACGATATTTTCCCAAATCAGTTTCACGATACCCAAATCAGCCATTTTTCAATTTCTTTGCTTTCACATATTTGGGTTTTATCGACTGCTCACTGATCTGTACATCAGCGATATTCCTTTTATTTCTGCTTTATTATTGCTGTGTGCAATTTTTATATATTTTTCAAAAAAAAAAGGAAGGCAAAGTCTTAGCTTCTTTTATCAAATCAGATTAAACTTGATAATCCGGGTATCAGTTCTGATAATCAGATTCACGCTGAATTCTAAGCTATCTACTATTTAAAAATTTTTTGTTGCATTTATATACTGATTGCACACGCCAATAATATTCTTTTTTCTTGTTCTAAGTCATGGATTCTTCTTCTTCTCAAACTTTTCTCTCATCCAACTTTCTTGGCCAACTCATTTCTGAAAAACTTCCAATTCCAATTTCTTGATCTGGAAGAGACAAATTCTTCCATTCATTAAAAGTCAAGGTCTTTCTGGACATTTAAATGGATCAATTTCAGCCCCTCCAGAATTTATCATACAATAAACTAAGGATGGAAACGAGGTTGATTTTATACAACGAATACCAAATCCCCAATATGAAAATTGGATGAAGCGTGATCAAGCTGCAGTTGCTTTCCTTATCTCCACTATCTCTCAAGAAGTATTGGTGGGAATTCCAGATGAGTGCTCAACAAAAGAATTATGAGACTGGCTAGTGAAGACATATTCTCAGATTTCAGAGGCTAGAATTTCCTTTAGCGTGAATTTCAACTCCTCACTAAAGGTTCCATGTCTGTCATGGAATACTTGAACAAGGTCAAGAACATAAGCGATCAACTAGCTGTTGTCGGGTATGAAGTGACAGACAAAGATAAAGTCAGGCAAGCCTTGAATGGATTAGGATCGGAATTCCATGTTCTTTCAACCTCATTGTTATGTCTGCCCAGCTTACCATCGTTTGAAGACTTACAAGCGAAACTCCTTCAATATGAGATGACCTTAAAGGGGATGTCACATGACACTGGTGGACAGGTTCTTGCTACTAGTGTTTCCTTTGGCCAGGGACGCGGTGATAGTCATTTTGGTGCAGGCAGAGGACGAGGACGAGGTACTCCAGGGGGGCGTGGGTTACTACCCACCCCGAATGCCTCTCCTTATAATCTGAAAAACGTGCCCACCTGTTATCTATGTAACAAGCGAGGTCACGTCAAAGCCAACTGTTGGCACAATCCACAGAACAAAAGAAAGTTTCAAAAGGGTGAGAGCTCGTCAGGACGAAAGGAGAACCCTTCAAAGTTTGGTGGCGATGTAAAAGAGCTTCTTTTGGCTGCATTGTCTGAACTTGATCTGAAACGCGATGATAAAGGAGTCTGGTACATTGATTCAGGGGCAGCTACTCATGTCACAGGTAATGCGGGTAAATTCTCTACTTTAACTCCTTATTTTGGAAAAAGTAGCATCGTCACTGGAGACGGGTCACACCACCCCATCACCCACATTGGAAATGTTTCTATCCCCTTGCCCAAATCCCCACTTCATCTTTCCAATGTTCTTCATGCCCCAAATATTACAGAAAATATTGTTTCTGTTTCTAAGCTTGTTGATCATACCAATTCTTCTGTTGAATTTACTCCGTCTTTTGTTTATGTCAAGGATCTACAAACGAAGAAGACGTTCGCTAGAGGAGAACGTCGGGGAAATATGTGTCTTCCAGGAGGACCCTTCTACTTGTGTTCGACCTACCTTGAAGTCATCTCCTTAGTCTATGTCGTCAAAGCATGTCCATGTGTTCAATTTGCAATCTTCAAATAAATGTAATAAGCTTGATTTTTGGCATTTGCGTCTTGGTCATTGTGGTCGAGTCTTCGTTGAGCGACTCGTATCTGATGGTCTTATTCCTGAGTCTGGCCTGATTCCTAGACCAGATAATAAAATGTGTTCAAGTTGTCAAATGTGTAAGAGTCATGTTCTTCATTTTCATTCAATAAATAAGAGAGCTTCAAGGCCTTTTGAAATCGTCTGTTTCGATGTATGGGGACCGACTCCTAATCCTTCTAATTCTGGCAGCAAATATTATGTTATTTTTATTGATAATTTCTCTCGCTTCACTTAGATATATTTCATGAAGAATAAATCAGAAGTTTTCTCTATTTTTCGTTGTTTTCATACATTTGTCAAAACTCAATTCTCTTGTAATATTCTACATTTCCAATGTGATGGTGGTGGTGGGGGGGGGGAATACTCCTCCAGGGATTTTATCAATTATCTCCAAGATAATGGGATAAATTGTAGAGTATCTTGCCCGCATACACCCCAACAGAATGAAGTTGCAGAACGGAAACACCGTCACATTGTGGAAAGCGCTATGAGCATGATGCACAGAAGTCATACTCCCATAGGACTCTGGACAGAGGCCTTTCACTCTGCTGTTTACATTATTAATCGTCTGCCCATGAAGCTTTTAGAAAATAATCACCTTTTTTCATTCTATTTGGGAAACATCCTGATTATGATGAACTAAAATTTTTTGGTTGCACGTGTTATGTTCATATTGACTCTTTTCTGCGAAACAAGTTTCAGGTTAAGGCATCTAAGTGTAGATTTGTCGGATATGCAGATCACCACAAAGGGTACATGTGTTATGATCCTGACAACAGACGAATTAAGATATCTAGGAATGTAGTTTTTGATGAGAATGATTTTGGAGATGGAGAATATGTTTCTACCCAAACCAATATGAATACTCTATTTTATGATCCATGGCTTAGTGCAAAGCTCTTTCCTGCAACCAATGATGAGTGTTCTTCCTCCTGTGCTCAAGGAACATCCTGTCAAGATGGATACAGTGGCATACAGGAACTTGAAATAGAACATCCTCTAGAGATTAACAAGTTTGCTGCGCAAGTTTATAGGAGAAGAGAAGGGGACTCACTCTTGACTTCGGATGATATTGAACAAGAAGATCCATCCAACGACATTACTTCTTCAATTTCTAATACCGTAGCTATTCCGATCAGACGATCTGAAAGAGCTCGGCATCCTATTGAAAAGTGGGTCAGTTATGAGAATTTCACCATATGGATTTTCAGTTATTTTTGTCACAGATTGAGAAAGAGACCGAGCCTAGACATTTTTCATCAAGCCATTAATTCCAAAAAATGGATTCAAGCCATGAATGAAGAGATGGAAGCTTTGTACCAGTGTCAAACATGGACAGTTGTCCCTCGACCTCCAGATAGAAATGTTGTTGGCTCACGATGGGTTTACAAGATCAAATACAAACCGAATGGAAGTGTTGAACGATACAAAGCTCGTCTCGTAGCCAAGGGATTCACTCAAGAGTTTGGACAGGACTATGATGAAACCTTTAGTCCAGTTGTGAAAATGGGCACAATTCGCATTGTTCTTTCATTAGCTGTCGATTATGGTTGGAGAATAAGTCAGCTAGATGTGAAGAATGCCTTTCTTCATGGGGATTTGAAGGAAGAAGTATACATGGAACAACCGCCAGGATATACAGAAGTAGATTCAAAGGAATATGTATGCAAATTAAATCAGGCTCTCTATGGACTGAAACAAGCATCTCGATCTTGGTTTGAGAGTTTCTCTCTAGAAATTCAAAGACATGGTTTCTATCGATCGCAATTGGATCACTCTCTCTTTATTCTTCGAGGTAAGGAGTTTACTACCTTCTTGTTAATATATGTTGATGATATAATTATTACAGGAAGTAGTGAGAATCATGTTCAAGAAACTAAAGATCTTCTGAGTCAAAGGTTCAAAATGAAGGACCTTGGAAACCTTTGGTACTTTCTTGGAGTAGAAGTGGATAGTCAAGGAAATAAACTTACTTTGACCCAACATAAATACACCCTGGATCTGTTAGAAAAGGGTGGAATGAAATATTGCAAGCCTCTTGCTACTCCTAGTGTGCTTAACCAGAAACTAAGTGTGCAAGACGGAGACTTGTACCATGATCCCACCAAATATCGGAGTCTAGTAGGAATGCTTCAATATCTTACTTTTACTCAATTCATGCATGAGCCAAGGACGGGACACATGGATGCAGTAAAAAGGATACTGAGGTACTTGAAGAGTACTGTTGGAGATGGACTTTTGTACACCAAAAGCAGATCCATGAATACTGCTCACGACATAATTGCTTATTCAGATGCAGACTCAGCTGGAGATCCCGATGATCGAAAGTCAGTTTCAGGGTATGGCGTTTTCATTGGTGCCAATCTTGTTTCCTGGAGTAGTAGAAAACAAAAGGCAGTGGCTAGATCTAGCACAAAAGCAGAATACAGGGCGATGGCTGCTGCTAAGGCATAAGTAACATGGACTAGACATTTGTTAACAGAGCTCAAAGAGCCGATTCCTAGTTGTTCTTTCTTTTGTGATAACCAAAGTGCTATTCAAATATCTCTTAATCCCATTCATCACAGCAAGACCAAGCACATTGAGATTGATCAACATTTTATCAGGCAGAAGGTTGAAGAAAAAGAGATTGAGCCCCATTATATTAGAACATAAGACCAAGTGGCTGATTTGTTCACTAAAGGACTCACAAAGTGTCGTTTTTGGTTTCTAAAGAGCAAGTTGTCCATGATCCAAAATCATGCACAACTTGAGGGAGACTATTAGATAGTGTAGTATACGTGTTTTGTATTTACAGTTTGGATCCGGATCCAGATCCAAACTATTTGTATATAATGGCATACTTGTAAATAACCCCAGCTTATCAGGGTTATCGTAAATGTTATGTATTAGGGCTTTTGCCTATATACTAATGAAACAGGTCACGATTTCTATCTAATCAGAAATCGTGACTCATTGCAGCCTCTCTCTTTCTTCTCTTAGTTTCTCGTCTGCAGGTTCTGGAGAAAACTCACATAGATATCAGGGTGTTGGCTTCAGGCTTTGGTCCATTCTATCTTTTTCCTTGATACATACACTTTTGATGTGCTGGTTAGGGATGGCAGTGGACCGGGGGAAAGCGGGGCCCCGCCCCGCCTCGCCCCGTTTGGACCGGGGATGAAGGGTATGAAACGGGGATGGAGGCGGGGATGAAGGTTAAAATCCATCCCCGTCCGGGGGTGGAGGCGGGGATGGACTGGCACGTTCCCCCGCCCCGCCCCATCCCCGCCCCGGCCCCGCCCCGGCCCATCCCCGCCCCGCCCCCGGCCCATCCCCGTCCCGGCCCCGCCCCATCCCCGCCCCAACTCAGATGAACTGTTTACTAACCCTAACTCCCTTCCCTAATTTCCTAACCCTGGAGCCGGGCGACGTTACTGTGCACGTAGGACGCCGGGTTCTCGATAGCGTACCGGACTCCGGCCTGGGCGGCGAGGTGCATCACGTGGGTGAAGGCGACGAGGTCGAAGAGCTTGGCCAGGAGCCGGGCGTCGTTGATGTCGCCGGCGATGACGAAGACGCCGTGGTCGCCGAGGATTCGACGGCGGGCCTTCTTGAGCGAGGGGTCGTAGTAGTCGTTGAAGTTGTTGAGGCCGACGACACCGTCACCGCGCTTCCGGAGGGCGAGCGAGACGTGGGTGCCGACAAAGCCAGCGGCGCCGGTGACGAGCACGCTCATCCCGCGGGGTCGGGGACGGGGGCGGGGTCGGGACGGGGACGGGGCGGGGGCGGGGCGGGGACGGGGACGGGGCGGGGACGGGGACGGGGACGGGGCGGGGGTGGAGGACATGAAACGGGGATGAAGGCGGGGGTGGAGGATAAAATTTTGAGGCGGGGCGGGGGTGGAAACCTTGTCCCCCGCCCCGCCCCGCCCCACTGCCATCCCTAGTGCTGGTAGATTTGGTTGGCTTATCCCATCTGTCTTGACAAGGTGAACATGAACTGAGTGGCACTTTTTTGTTGATGCCTGTGTACCTTCTTTCTGTTGTATGTTTGATTGCTTTTCTGGTGGATGCAGGCCTATGGTAGCTGCAAAAGCGCCACCATCTTTGGTAAATGCTGCTCCACATGTGCCAGGTAAGGCTGGAAATAAGAAAACATCAAAGAGCAATGTGAAAGATGTGAAGCAAGGTAGCATTACAGCCTTCTTCAAAAAGGTTTGAAGCATAAACACAGCAACAGCCTTGACCGTACTATCTGCATTCCTAATGCCAATTCCACGCATTCTTGTGTTCACTTCTGTCAATCTCAACATGCTTCTCATGCTTGGTGTGCAGTTCGAAGCAGGGTTACCGGAAGCATCATAGGACATGGGGAAGCATGCTTCCCTGAAATGTGTTTCGAAAGTGCGAAACGTGGCGCTTCCTAAATGTGTTCGGAAATGCCACAAAAAATTGAGAGGCACGCTTCCCACAGGGCAATCTCACTTCCCCTTTATTATTATTATTTTTATTTTTTTGTGTTTTCATTTTTATTTTTCTTTCTTTTTTTCGTTTTCTCCTTGCTTTCAGTTCACTTAGGTCGCTTTTCTTCTCGTTTTTGAAACGATTCTTGGTTCGCTTATAAGTTGTCTCGCGCTTTTTGCTTAAAATTTTGGAAGTGTCTCCCTTCTCACTCCCGCTTTTCCAGCTCGCAACTCTTAGATTACAAACTCTTGAATGTTATGTCTATATTGTGAAATATTAGGCTTTCCTACAATGGAGCAACTACTTTGGTCTGAGTTGGCTTCTCACATCATGTATTTGGAACCCCCTGTTCTTACCACATCAACTAGCATGTATGAGAGAGAGAGAGAGAGAGAGAGAGAGAGAGAGAGAGAGAGAGAGAGAGAGAGAGAGACCCAAATGATATTTGGCTAGTAAGGTTCTATATTTATGAAACTGGGAGTGATGAATGCACCAAATGAATTTTTGAAGTTCAATTATTTTATGGGTGTAAAATCATTTCTATCACAACAATGTCTTCGCTGCTTGGAAAGACATATAGATGCTTATTTTTTCAAGATCATGCAATCCTTCCCTTCGAAGGGAAAATAAGAGTGCCTACAATGTCATTCTTCCAGCTGGACTTAGCATAAAAGCCAAGGTAGAAGAGATATTGTATCAAAATTAGGCTCTATTTGGGAGCACAGCACCGGAGGATTTGGGATGTAATCGGAAATGGTTATCTGATGTGGCACTCGAGATAAGGATTTGGCTGCTGTTTGGGAGGGGTTGGAGGGAGGTGAGATTTTCGGTTGGGAATCTACTAATTCCAATTCCTCCAAAATACACATTTGAACTCAAGGTATTTGCAACTCTTTGAATCATAAGGATTTTGATGGGTTCTTAAATTTTGGATGGTTCAATTTTTTATACAATTTACTTTAGTAGATCTTATATTCACTGATTTTATCTCATTATTAACTGCAATAATGGTGTAGTTAAAAGGCTAACAACTAGGGGTTGAGCTTAGTATATAAAATATATATTTTTATGTTATATATATAGATAGAGAGAGAGAGAGAGAGAGAGAGAGAGAGAGAGAGACCTAATTTATGAGCCCTAGCCCAACTCAAATACCATGCTATGGTCTCAAATATGGTGAAAACACATTTTATATATATATATATACATGCTTAGGCCTAATTTATGAGCCCTAGCTCTGACCCAAATACCATGCTACTGTCTCAAATATGGTGAGAAATCAGTAGCAAGTTTGAATCCTTGAAGGAGTTTATGCTTTCAAACAAAAGGAGTCCACAACTCCTCTCAAATTCATTTTCCTTGAATTCCACTAGTTCTACTTCTCCCGACTTCTCTGCAAGCACCTAATTTGGAGACTAATAATTTTGGGAAAAAATTAATTGCATGGCTGACTTTGGTGTGGAAAACAAGTGCGACATGTAAAAGTGTGAAACGTCCCTCCCAAGTTCTATGTTGCTGTCTTTGTTGATGAACTGACTATGAGAAAGAGGGCATTTTTATGCAGTGGTGCTGCTGCCGCTGACAGCCACCCATCTCAACATTTCTTGAGGTGGAGACCGCACCAATCTAGAGAAATGTTGAGATTGTGGCTGTTATAATGTGGACACTTATGATAAATTTGTGCATGTGAAGTCTAGACATTGCACCTATCTCAAGTTTGAGTTTTTATGCAGACACCCCCTTCTACAAGACAAAGCAGAACCTTTTTTGGATCTCCATAAGTGGACAAGAGCTATCTTGCTTATAATGACTAAAAAATACACATTAAAAAATGCTACATTACTGTAAAACGTGAAAATCATTAAAGGCGAGGGATTTGATCCCACTGCCTTTTGATAAGGATCCTAACACCCTACCATTAGGAAAGCACTAGCTTTTGATATATGCTGCGAACATATTTTATCCATACTAGTTACACAAGTTCAGTCTAATTTTTTGAGCTTAATTCAATTCAGCGATTTGATCAAGCTTGGCTCATTTATTTTGACCAAGCTTGGATCTGTGTTCAATCTTGGTTCATTTAATTTCACAAACGAAATTCAGTCAAGCTTAAACAAGCTGAGCTAAGCACGAGTTAGCTCGGGTTGTTGTGCACCCCTAAGAGTGCCTATAGATTTTTTTGCTGTTGGGATGGTGGCCTTAAGTATGCCAGAGTAAGACTAGCACTCCAGTGCGGGCATTGCACTTTAGTTATTAATATAAATGGGTTTGGCTTGGTTCAAAATTAGGTATTATTGAATTTGATCTAATTGGGTGTTGCAATTCGAACTCATATCCAATCTAGATTTGATTAGCTAGTTGGACATGTTTTAAATGTAATTTGGATCTGCTTCAGATTTAGATCCCAAGCTGCATAAGCCTACTGATTATCTGGATGATACCTGCTTTACTGAATCTGATTACAATCAGATATGATATCTGTCCCAAAATTGATTTATTGACATGCTTAACGTTAGCTATGTGGATGATCTCATTTGCAGTAAATTTGGGGGTAATTTTGTTTTTGAAAAGATAAACAAGCATTTCATGGCAGCTTGGATGTTAAGTTCAATATAATCATCCAACATAACTGTATTGGACCCATAAATCTGTTAAACATGCTCATGTATGTATGTATGTGTGCGTGCGAGCTTTATCAAATTATATCCAGTGCATTCCACTGCACCATTTTTCTAATAGAAATTCATGGGTGTGAGCTTTATCAATCAATCTAACTTCACAAATGTTTTGGTACAGTTGCATTTATTATGTACTGTACATTTAGATAAAGTTTTGGTGCATTTTAGATCATTGATTTTTGAAGCTCTTAAAATCTTGCTAATATATCAGGATGGAAAGATAAAAAACATGTTCTTGACTAAACAAATCATTGTTGGTGTTAAAAAAACCATAACGGGAATGTAAAAACAACAAATACATACAGTTAGACACCATGGATGAGACGAGCATTGGCACAGGTGCATGGCATTCTCCTCAACCTATCGATGCCCGTGATGAGCCTAAGCAATCAAGTCGTGAGCAGGACCTGAACTCAATGAAAAAAGAAGACACCTTGGTTGTACTTATTAAGCAACCGTACCTCAATTTATAGTGAAAGAAAAGTAGGGGGTTACATGTCATATTGAACACTTAACCCCCTCCCCACTAAAGCCTTTATTAGTGTATTGTGTCAAACAGGATCACGTTTGATCAGATCTGAAATGTCCAACAATCATATAACACATTTATTGCGTTTAATCATAAAAAGAAACTGATGAAAAACGGCTACCTTTTAATGAAGATCATGGTATGCTGGAGGTTATACACGACATGTTCATCTTATTGGGCATAAAAAATGCAAGAGCACCACAAGATTTTTGTCTTCAAGGTACATGAATTCAAAAGCCTGAGGGTAAGCTCAGGGAGTAATACGCTGCCAGGACAGCAACCGTAAGTACAGCAGGTAGAGCCAGTGCGGCTAGGTCTCTGATCCTGTGAGTGGTTTCTCCCAGTAAATATCAAAAAATAGAGTTTAGTTGCTGTTATATAAATAAATTGATTATGTTCATGTAGTATGGGAAACTCACCAATGTCACCAAGTTCTGGGCGTTATGAGTTCAAAATTCATAGGTGCATATCTTTTGCCGTAAGACTAAAACTAGGCATTAGTTGTACTCTTTGGTGGGCAAGAGGGACCTCAAGCAGGGGTAGACATTGGGTGTCTGGCTCAATATGAACTGGGCTCTGGCTGCAAATTTATAACTCAATTCGATTCTATTCAAGTTTAGTTGAGCCTAATGGGGCCTTACCTGGGCCCCGCCCAAATACATGGTTGAATGGGCCCAACCTGGCCCCACTAGACAAGAACTGTGTAGCTTGAGCTTGGTGCAAGGGCAGCTGGAACCTGATAATAATTGGATCGGACTTCTATCAGGCTCTTACGGGACCCTAAGCCAGCTAGATTCAATGTCCATTCTTATCCTCAAGTTTGATGCCAATGAACTGTGTGAAGCAGATGGTTTTTCTTTGTTGTTAAAAATATTCAATTATTTTGTTATAAGTTTAATGGTAATCATTTTCGTAAATGAGACCATATAAAGTAGAAGCCACCCAAACACCACCGCTTTTCCTTGTTTTTCAACCGTTCATTTTTTGTGCTTTAGATGCCGTTCAACTACATGATGAATGGCTCTGAAATTTTTTGTGGGAGCCATCTGAGAGGTAAACTATCCAAACATGGTATTTGAGTTGCTTCCAATGCACCTCTGACCTGATTTTGTTTCTTTGTAAATGAGAAGATTTTGGTGCAGGAACCTACAAGGGCTTGGCTCATCTGGTAGGGGTGCCTTGTAAATGTCACCAAGTTGATGAAACGTCACAAGTTCAAAACCCATAGATGGCATCACTTGCTGTAAAGTCGGGGGGGACCTGAAAGGTGTTGGCAACCGGAAGCCGGCCAATGTGCGGTGGTGGTCGGTCAAACGGGGGTGGTGGGGGTTTGTCCCCTAGGACTATCACCCCCCCCCCCTCCCCCCCCCCCCCACACACACACACAAAAAAAGATTTTAGGTACAACGTTAAAATCGGTACTTCAAGTTCGTTGGTGATTCTTAAAAAAAAAAAAAGTTCGCTGGTGATTGGGAAACACTACCTAATGATAATCGAGTATGGCTTTTCTTTAAGAGAGGACGGTCAGGGACAGCCCAATAAGAGAAGGGTGGTTGGAAAAATTTCCCTCACAAAACAAGAAGGGTCGTTGGGAAATGAATATTTTAGGGTTAGGGTTCGGATGGAAAGGTCTTTTCTTGGGACGGAAATTACGCTGCCACAGTGGGGAGGATGGTCATCCATCAGAGGCCGACCCTTCCCCTACCAAGTATGGGGCGAGAAGGGCCTTCAGATTCCCCCTCGGCCCCTCCGCCACCTCGGCCTCCCTCGCCCTCACCGGCGACACCATCGCCCAGATCGTCGATCGGTCGAGAATCAGAAATCGGGAGCCCATCAAGCCGGAGCGGATCCCGAACAAGGTCTCGCTCTCTTCTTCTTCTTCCCCTTCTTGTTCTCGGTTTCTTGAAGTCGGGGTTTTGGATTCACCCATTTATCCAGAAAGGAGGCCAGTGCGATTTCTTAACTTTTCCTACTTTTTCTGGATAATGGGTTTGAAGTTCGTGGTCGTTTCCTGTTGTTAGTGTAGTAAATTTTAAGGGCAGAATTTGTGGATTCATAATCAAGGGGATATTGAGTTATATACTTGATGGTTTATTTTATTTTTCTGCATGGAGCCCACTTATCCTAATAAATAGGATAAGTTGGGATATTGTGTTCTGTAGCATAATACTGTTGAAGCTCAGAACATTTATTCGGATAACTGGATGCATGAACCCACTTCTCCAAACAAATTGGATTAGTTGAGATACTGTGATTTCTAGCATAAAAAGGTTCAAGCTCAGACCATTTATTTGGATGAGTGGATGCATCCATTAAAACCATTGAGTGGTGTTTTAGACGTGAATAATTATCCAGAAAAGTTGGATTAGTTTTTTCCCATTTATCTGGATAAGTGGGCGCATCAAAACCCACTGTTATGGTGTGAACTTTGTGAAATTCATTGCTAATAAGAGGATATGAAAATGGGATTTGACATGGATTGAAGACATTGATGTTAGGTTTTCAAGTTGGACTTCCTCTGCGATCATGATTGGCTTCGGGCGCTTCGAATGGCCTCCTATGGTTTCCTTATGTATGGACCTGGATCATATGCTTGGTACCAGCTTCTTGATCATTACATGCCTAAGCAGACACTGAGGAACTTGTCTATGAAGGTAGTGTCTATTGGATTCAGATGGTACTTTTAGATTTTAAGCCGTGCCACTTAAGAAGCGTTAGAATGCACCTGCTTATCCAGAAAAGTGGGATAAGTTGGGAAAATTGCATTATGTGGCATAATGCAGTGTAACATCTTATCACGCTCTTCTGCTTATGTTGGTGCATCTAAACATTGTCACCTCCATCACTTCTTCTTCTTCTTCATTTTCTCTTGGGAGATGAATATGAATATATATTGAGTAGAACTCACCAGAAAAATGGTCCCCAAGAGGGGGAATGTGGTGCAGTTTTATAGTTTAGACATGTTGCAGGTTGTTTTGAACCAGATTATACTTGGTCCATGTGTCATTGCTGTTGTTTTTGCATGGAATAGTCTATGGCAAGGTAAGCTGTCAGAGCTTCCTGGAAAGTACCAGAAGGATGCCTTTCCTACACTGCTCAATGGTGAGTCCTCTTTCATTTATGTTTTTATCAGCAGTTTTTTTTTTGTGGGACTGGACTTAAAATTGTTTTCATGGCCTTGGACAGGTTTTAAATTTTGGATTCCAGCCAGCGTGCTGAATTTTGGGTACCAATTCTTTTGCCCATGTTATCATGTTTTATTTGCCCTCTTTTAACAATATGATATTGGATTTTGGAAATACAAGTAATTTCCATGGTTATTGTATGTGAGCAATAGACTTTTGATATTCAAAATTCTTTCTGTTAGCTTCTCTTAGGCTGCATTTGGATTTGGGTATCTGATGGAATGCAAACACGTATGAATTAGTAGTTTCAATTCCTTTTATGGGGGGAAATCTGGTTTTCCACCTAGGAATCGCGGGGTGCCCTGCCTGATGTTTGATGTGGTTCAGTGAAGTAATGATGGTCATAATGTGATGACATGAAATTGGGTGGGGGAACTGAAAATTGAGGGCACCGTTGGAGAATTTCCAATTAGATGGGGAAGGAAATTGGGAGCACCCAACAGCCAACTCATTCTGTTTCACTGTTGCATGTTGAATCCAAACACAACCTTGGAGGTAGTGAAGCTATGGAGGAGATGCATTCATATTGGTTGGTAACAGTAAAATTTTTTGTTAGCAATTGATATTTCCACAAACTAATTTTGTTCTTGTTATCCTTTTCTACTCTTCGTTATTCTCTTGTGCCAAAAAAAAAACAAAAATTGTGTTCCTGTCCATTCAATTCATGCCAGAATAATTCCAATTGATTATAAGATGTCAAATTTCATACAATCTCTTAGTGGAAGAACTAGCCAATGGATCAAAGGATTATCCTGCACAGAGTAATTGATCATCCCTGAAAATGAATGCTAAACCTAAGTCCATGGTTATGCGAAGCCCATATAAAGGTAAACTTATTCTACAGTATACTCAGCAGAGTTGATATTGTTGGAATAAACTTACACCACCACCACCACCACCACCACCACCACCAATTACGTCTTAAATCAGTTTTGATGGCCCATCAACAGATCAGCATCCATGAATGAACTGGGAAATACATTAAATTGGTTATCCTTATCAGATGCTTTCTATTCTAAAATTACTTTTTCTCCTGGATTTTGGACTAGATCTGAAGAATGTTGAGTTGGCAGATTTTTTGGCATTCTCAAGGAGAAACAGTAGTTCATATGCACATGAGATAAAAAAGGCTGGCTTCCTCTATACGGTTCCAGAAATTATTCTCGTATTGGAACTCCATAGATTTGTTTTAGCTTTGAAATTTTAGTGTTCTCATCTGCTCCTAAGGTTCCAGAAATTATTTTCTTATTGAAGCACCATAGATTTGTTTTAGCTTTGAAATTTTAGTGTTCTCATCTGCTCCTTGAGAATGAGGTTTTTGAAGAATCAAATGTATTATATGTTATGTTTAAGTCTGAGAGTTCTAGTTAATTCACATTAAATACATTTGCATGATAGTTTTTACTTCTCAGACTTGTTTTCTGTGTGTTTGTGAATAAAAGTCTTGCTCAATGATCTGCTTAAAAATTTCCTACAGGGTTGTGCCTCTTCAGGCCCGGGTAGCATTCATGTCCGTCTGCTCTATCTTCTGGAACTTTTATTTATCAACCACCATGAGTAAATAAGTAACCGGATTGAAGCCCTTTCACTGGCATATGGTGGATCGGTTGGATTGCAGAAAAGAAAACAGCAAAAATGGAAGAAAGGTGCCTCTTCAGGCCTAGGTAGCATTCTTCCTATCATATATTTCAGATTTTCTATTCATCAATTACCATAATAACCAAATCAAGCTCTTAGTCCTGGCATCTGGTGAATCTCTTGGGCTGAAAAGAAAATAACAGGAATAAGAAAAACAAAGAGATGCATTATTTCTAAATTCCTGCTGCTCTGCTGCAAGTGAAATGTCTGGGTGGACGCTTAGTGGATGCTAACCGATTGCATGTTGAAGGAAAGCAGAAGGGAGATAGAATTTTGTGTAGGTCATTCATGAAATGTCATCTTAAAGAGAGTCACAGAGATGCTGGGAACACCATATGTTAATTCTGTCTTCTTTGAATTGTAATTCTCAGTTAAATTAAAAAACGTTGATTCTATACTGCTTTTGCTTCCATCTACGTCACTGTTGGCCTTGAGGGCTACTGTTCAACTACGTCATTGCATGCTAAAACAGTAGATATATGGGCGGCGTGTTTGATCTATTTGAGTCTTACCTGAACAAATTAACCTGTGGCATTGAGGGCTTCTCTTCAAATGTGGTTTTGCTATATGTCGGACTTTGGACGTAGACAAGTCAATGCCAAGCTTCTACCTATTCTTTAGTTTGCTCTCTCTCTCTCTCTCTCTCTCTCTCTCTCTCTCAAGAGAGGTGGCTGGAAATCAAATATTAGATGGTTGTTGGTATGGAGATTGTTGTTTGGCAAGGGCAATCCAACCAATCTGCCTACCAGTGTGCCACCTTCTGATGGTTGTTGGTATGGAGAACTGGCAACCCTCTTTCCTATTCTCTTGGGAAGATCCTGCCATCTTGTTTTGCATGTGCTCACAGGCACCATCTGATGTGAATGGACAAGGTATAGGTAGAGGTGGTGGCCATTGGGTCGGGTACCCGTCAGGTTTTCGGGTACCCACTACCCAGCTCGACGGGCTCCTGTTTGAAGATAAGGCCCGATAAAAGTTGGGTCGAGGGCTCGGGCTTCAGTCTAAGCCCGAGTCGATCTCTTATAGTCATTTTTATTCATGCCGAAATCAAATATTAGATGGTATTGAAAATTTCTTCCATGTGTCGAACTGTGGTACCCTCTTTTTTCTTTTATAGGCAATGGAGGGTTTCCATTCCCTTCTCTTTGATACGGGGCTATTATCCTGGAGCTTCTCGCTTTCATTTTTGTATTATACGGAAACGGTATAGTTTTTTTTTTCATAAATGCTTTGCATGAAAAAAGTAAAAAGTAAAGTTTCTTTTTCGTAGATGCATAGCAATGCTATTAATTCTCTCTCTCTCTCTCAACGAGAGACCACTTTTTACCATTTTAAGTATCTTTTTAAAATGAGACCCTAACAGCAAATGGCTCTCGTCCTCCTCCCATCAGGGAAGAGAAGCATGGTGATGCCTCTCACAGCCCGGCACTCAACACCCCCCCTCCGGTGCAGCGTTCATGTTAATAGAAGGGACTTCAACACCATCTTCATCGAAGGCAGCCGTGGTGCAGTCTGGAGGATCTTTTCGCTTAGAGATTTCTCCCTCCCGTCACAATGAGATGATGGCCCCGTTCAAGTGGTGTCCTTTATGGAGGGCCATGGAAGGTTGGCGGTCGTACGCTGGTGGCCCATAATTGGGAACCTGTTTTGGAGATTAAGCTGCAAGCAACTAATCGTGTCCCACTCTGGATCCGTCTTCCGGGGCTGTCCATGGAGTGTTGGACACAAGACGTATTCGAGGGAGTCACTCAGTTTCTGCAGGGGCATCTCATCGAAGTTGATCGATTCACCCGTGCGATGGAGAGAGGGGCATTTGCTCGTATCTGTGTGGCCATTCCTCTCAATGTATCGCCAAAATCATTGATTGAAATTACTATTGTGAATCGTCGGAGTTTCAACCAAGAAATTGTCTATGAACAGAAAATCAGGTTCTGTTGGGATTGTGGTTTTACGAACCACTCTCTGGCAACCTGCCCATCAAAGCCAAATGACAAAACTGTCTCCTCAACACTGCCGCCAAACGACGAATGGAAACAAGTGAAAATTCACCGGCGGGCACCTAATCCTCGGAATTTGAAATCGCAGGGCTCGTGACCAAAATCGATTCTCTATTCTCTCAGAATCGGACAAGGGAGATTCTCTTCCTCCAGGACAGCCAAAGCATATGGAAATGGTGCTTGCTAATTCGTGTCATGTCATGGAGGTCGATGCAAGGAAGGATCATTCGTCTTCTACTCAGAAGATCCTCAACTCATTCCTGATGTGGACGGTGAACCTGTAGGGCATTGTCCATCTATCACATCGGCTCCCATGGAGACGGAACGCCCTACTGCCCAAGCTGATTCATTCATGTGACACAGGGAAAACGACCGAAATCTGAACAGAATCCAGCTGCCGGTGACCAGGATCGACAGGAGCAGTTGCCTAACCGTTCACCAAGTCACCCACGTCCGCTAACGTCTCCAGCGGTGGCAAATGAGAACCTGTTCAGGTGCCTCCCCTTGCGTGTATGGACACTCGGGCCGCGTTTCCTTCTGTCAATTTAGTCAACGTTTGTCGACTCTTGCAATAACTCATCTCCGCAGAACTCGGCTCAGCAGGGGGTTTTCGTTTTCTGCGCAGACTGCTGAAGATAAAGAAAATAGGCACCGCCTAGAGATTAGAGAGGAACATATTTCTGGCTCTCAAGCAATGAATCCAGATCGTCGTCGACGCGGTTACAAAATGGTGCTTTTGGCCCAATAAGTCTTCGCACCGTGAACAACAGATTGCTGGGAAAAGAATGTCCCCTTCTGCACGTCTCCAACAACGATGAACTACTGGGGACGCATTGTCTACCAGTCCTAATTTGATCATCTCCATAGAAAATCCTGTGAGGAACAACGATATGTCAACGAGCTCTGCTGGCTTAGTCGATCCAATCGACGCGATGGAGGTCACGGTGGTGACCAAGACCACAATGCTCTTCTCGTAGCCAAGTCCATCACAAGTTTTTTACCTCATGGTGTAACATTCTTAGATGCGAAGAGGTGGCTAGGAGGGCATGGGGCACAAAGATTAGAGGGTGCCCCATGTTTAGAGTGGCATTGAAGCTCGGGCTAGTGCGGCGCCAGTTAAGAGGATGGAAGAAGCTTATAGTGGGTGATTTGCATAACAGGAAGGAACAAATTGAATCGTCCATTGAGGAGCTCCAACCCCGGATAGATCAAGGATGCCCGCTAGCAATTGACCGCGAACTCCAGCTGTAGGACGAATTGTCAGACATCCTAAAACTGGAAGAAGAACTGGCGCCAGAAGTCAAAATGCAGATGGATCCAGGAGGGCCAAAAAAAAATTCTCAATACTTTTATCTGATGGCCACCAGGAATATGCAAAAAAAAAAAAGTCAAATTCATTGGATACAACGAGAGGATGGATCAGATATGGTAGGGCTTAAAGAAATCTTTCAGGCGGTCACAACTCGAATGCCCATAGATCATAGGCCTAGATGGGTTGGAGGATCCCAGTGTTTCTCCTGCTGAGAATGATACACATTTTTCTGGCTGATGCCTAGTGCAGTCAAGGTTTGAAGCTTTTTGATGGTGCCAACTGCTCACATATGCCAAACTTTATTTATCACCAGTGAAAAGCAGTGCACGTATGTGCAGTGTGGTGAGACCTACGGTGACACGCTCGTTGTTAAGTGAAAAGCCTATGCCCACGAGACAACCCTCTCAGTAAGCAAGCCTAAGTGTGCAGGACAAATCTCATGTACATATGCTCAACTCCATGCGTGCCACGGAGGTCTCTTCGGCCACATGCAGCTATTTGCCATACCGTGATCCTTCTCAATTTCGTGTTCACAAACAGAAGCTTTACATGCGAAATTCATATGCCACGGTAGAGTATTCTCCAGCTCAATTATAGATGAGGAACGCCTCCGTAAAGTCAAACACTGAAATGAGCTACTTCATGCAGGTTTGCTTGAACTTCGAGGCTGCGTATCTCCTTGCACGTTGAGAAGTACCAAGCCAAGATCAAAATCTCGCCGACACATTCATATGAGAGAAAGACTCTTGTGCAGTCGTTTCGATGAAATACGAAGTCTATGTTCAGGAAGTTCATTGAAAACAAAAGCAGTGTGTTTTCAATGGATATCAGGGTTCTTCTTATTGGCAGAGGGTATAAGAGACATTCTTCTTGTCTTGCATTAGTGCACCACCTTGCGGTTTGAAATGGTTAAATCTCGTGAGTAGCACATTGGGGCGCTTAGGAGTATGCAAATTCTCCATAGACATCGTGGAGCCTATTCTTGTTGCCCAAACTCGCATCGTTGCTAGGGGCTCTATGAGTACATGTTGAGCGACACTGATTCATCTTGACTAGGGAGCTTCACTGTGTCAAATTAGCAACTACTTAGGCTGATGATCGAAAGGTTTTTTTCATCGCAGTGGAATGTTACCCGTGTTGTACACTGCGCTCCGTGAAGCCTGCAAGTCTTAAAATACAATATGCCCTTCGTTCAGTGCAACTCAAGAACTTGATGCTTACTCCAATATCCGTGATGCTTATTAATATGCGTAATTGACTCTATCAACCCTTGATCGCTTGTGTGCTCATCACAGGAAGGTGACACACCTGTCTCTCATAGGCTTGAACTCCCGTATGCCCGTACGCCAAAGACTTTGGCATTAGCCCGATCTATTGATCCATTCAACTATGTCGTTTCTAATATTCTGTTGTGCAAAGCATGCATGAGATATGCACGGCTCTTTGCCTGAAACAAGCACAACCTGTCATTCTCCTTCGGGTCTTTCGGGTGAGACAGAAAGACAAAAAAAAAAACCCGTAACAAATATATTGTTCTCCATGTTTTGTTTTCTCCTGCTTGTCATTTGGTAACACAAGGCTGTTTGTATGGTTGGTTCTTCTGCCCAGGTGGGATGCTGCTATCTACCGCAATTGGGTGACTATCAAACTCGTGCGGGCAATGTATTGGTGATGTCAGATTGGTAGTGAAATACAGTGCGTTAGGACCAGTAAAGTAATGCGCTTTGGATGAGTACTTATGTGCTTTCAACGTCATACTAAAACATAGTAATTAGGACCAGTGAAATAATGCGCTTTGGATGATATCATTCGCGTTCCTATCCCATTCATTTGACTTCGCCCCACAGCTTGCGTAGCAAAAGAAGCCTCACCCCACTAAAAAAAAAATAGAGTAAAAAAGAGGGTTGTATTCTTTGCTTAAAAAGTTATTAAAAGATTTTTAAAATAGCCAATAACACGTTAATTTTTTTTTTGTTTGAAAGGCAAGCTGGGGTTAAGCGGATCCCCTACCTACTGGCCCGGGGCAATGGTTATAACTTAGCTATGTAAATGGCATTTCAGATTCTCACATACGGACATCATATAGCCATTGCCAACAAGGGTGTCGCTTATCTTAAAATAAAAACAAGGGTATCGCTTGATTTGAGAGGAAACTGAAAATTACCTGAGCACCACTGAATTTCTTTTTCAAGTGTTCGGTTAAACGCCTTTGGTCAATTTAATCAGAGGGAGATTTGTTTTATGAGAATAAGACAAATCTATTATGGAAATTATTTAGAGGAGGCAACTAAATGATTTCTTTATATTTTAATCAATTCATGCCAGTCTTGATTCCGAATTGGTTACCACGAATCTAACCGAGTTATCTGTCTAAAAAATTAAGGCCTCTTTTTTAGTGCATTTGAATTCTTCATGTCGACAATTTCTACAGTTACAAACCAAACATTACTACGGTTAATGTGGTTGAAACTTGGAACATCCCATGTCAGCAGGAGACCCTGCTACATCCATGGGCTTTTATCTGAGGAGAGGGTGAGAACCCAAGCCTGAAACAACAAAAGTACCCAGCCGAGCTTCCCCATGGATGAGCAAACTGCAACACCAACCCATCAAGAATCGGACAAAGTGGTGAAGAAGAAAAGTTGTGCTATCCCAAATAAAAAACCACAGTAAGGATGATGACCACACCATCTGGTAGAGTGGCACACCTTTCACTCCCTACAATCACGTTTCATCCTGTGTGCCTGAAGCCATGGATGAAGTGCCATAGCAAATGCCTCATTTGTCGCCTTTACTTCTCGGAAGGAAGCTAAGAATTGCAGAGATTGCAAGCACCCACATTGAGAATGCGAGCAATGATGGCTTCAGCATTGCTAAGGGCAATGTCTAAGGCCTTCAACTTCAATTAAGTAGACCACCACCATTGATCAATCATTCACACACACACACGCACACACAGCTGATATTGGAAGCTTAGGTTCGTGTTTTGCTCTCAATTATTATTATTTGTCTTAAAAATATAATCAGACAATGCGCTGCTAAATTTATCCTCAAAAGGCATGTTTCATGGTTTTCACTTTCACCTGAGCATCAAAGTTTGGTTATGAACTAGTGATCTGTGAAAGAGAGATTGCCAATATGACCCCAAAAACTTTTCTTTTGGCTGACAGAACTATATAAATTTCAAAATCGAGCCACCAATATGGGATTCATGATTTCACAAGCACAACCAACCAACAAGGGTCCCATCAATCCTAAATAAACACCACTACAGAAATGAGAAAAACCCGCAAAAAAAAAAAAAAAGGGAGAGAACTTTGTCTCACGTTTCCAGATTTTATTAAACAAATGCATAAGGGCAATCAGCACCAACTAAAAAAAAAACAAAGGGGGGCCACCATTTCCTTTCCTTTCTTCCCAAACGAATGAAATAATACAACCACCAATCAGGTCATATATGCATTATGTAAAAAAACAAATGCAGCGAAAACAAAATGGGTGATGTTTTCATGGAGGACGTAACAACCAAAAGCGAACCGTTACCGCAACGGAACCGAGACGGTCAACGATACGTGCATGGCATGTCTCGAAACAGAAGGTCCGTACCCACCACTACAGACGCGAGCCAGCGACGCGGCCTTCCGTCTCGCACGGGACGTACCGGAGTAGTGCAGCGACTGCAGGGAGTGAGCCAGCAACGGCGTCCTCGCCACCATCTCCAGGACGTCCGGCCCGCCGCGCTTGCACAGCTCGAGCAGGGCCGCCACTGCGTGTTCCTTCGCCTTCGCCGAACCGGTTCGCAGCACCCAGACGAGGGCCGAGATTCCGGCCGGCAACGCGCTCACGGCGGCCACCCCGTCGGCGTGCCTCGTCAGCATCGCCACCACGGCCGCAGCGTCCTCCGCCACCCCGCCGTCCACCTCCCGCAGCAGCTCCACCACCGCGTCTGCCCCGCCCGATTCGACGACCCTCGGGACGTTCTCCTTGCACATGGCGATGTTGAAGAGCGCCGATACGGCGTCGCGCCGCGCCCGGACCGACCCAAACCGGACGAGCTCGACGAGCCCGTCGACCGCGCCGGGCTCGCCGGCGATCCGCTTCTTGAGCGAGGGGGCCGAGGAGAGGCTGAAGAGCGCGGCGGCCGCGTTCTCGCGCATCGCGTCAGTCGAGCCGAACCGGAGCACTCGGACGATCCCCTCCAGGCAACCCTCCGCCAATACGATCGGCTCCTTGTTGCCGTCGTGGATGGACAGATTGAGGATCGCCGTGACGGAATTCTCCTCGGCGACGGGATCGCCGCACCGGAGCAACGGTACGAGCAACGGAATGGCGCCGGCTCCGACGATCGCCGCACGGACGAGCGCCGAGCCGGACCTAGCGATCAGCCGGAGCTCGCAGGCCGCGCGCGTCTTGATAGGTTGCAATTCGCTCCCGAGCTGCCCGACGAGGAAGAGCGCGGTCAGTTTGGTGGCTTGGACAGCCGGCTTCGAGTCAATGACAGCGAGCGGATCGCCGCCACCACTTCCGGCAGTCTCCGGCGACTCATCGAGATGGATCGACTTCTCGGCGCACCAGCGGGAGATGTGGCCGCGGAGGGCGAGATTGGGGATGAGCTCGGTGCTGGTGAGGAGCTGCCCGCTCTTCGGGCAGGTGACGTGCCCGGACTCCAGCCAATGAGTGATCCACCACCGGTCGTAGGTCTGCCCAGTGGACACCGTGACGGGATCGCGCATGAGCTCGAGCGAGATCGGGCAGCGGAAATCCTCCGGGATCTTCTGCTGCTCCTTCTCCTCCCGTTCCGGTGGTTCCGCCACTGGTGAGGCGGAGCACTCGATGCCGAAAAGGAGGAACTTTGCGTACCGGACGAGACAGAACAGATCGACGAGCGAGAATGACGATTCCGGTTCTTGCTCCTCCGTCTTCATCATCTCCCGGAGGCTCTGCATCTCGGAGTCACATTCGATCCCGCTCTGCAATCCGAGCTCTGAGAAGATCCGGCGGAGATCCCCCGGGTCGGGCGGGCGATAGTGGCGGAGATCATCGAGAATAGATAGGATCTCTCGGCGGATGAGGTCGCCTTTCGGGACAACGGGCGGATCCGATCGGCGGCGGAGGAGGGCGGCACTGTCCCGGAGGTCGGGATCGGGGATGGAGTCCGGCGAGAGGACGTCGAAGACGGTGGAGATCTCGCGGACGATGTCGTGGAAGTGGAGGGAGAGCTGAGGGGCGTGAAGGAGGAGGTAGACCCTGCTGGACCGTAAGCAGAATTGCACGAGGCCGAGGGCCTTGTTGAGCACGGCGTGGAGCTCCCGGAGGCAGAGCGCCGAGGAAGGCCAGCCGGAGATGCCGGAGACGCCGGAGAGCGATCGGAGAACAAGGGAGAGCAGTTGGGTCTTGCGGAGGA
This sequence comes from Nuphar pumila, assembly GCF_984573655.1. NCBI lineage: Eukaryota > Viridiplantae > Streptophyta > Magnoliopsida > Nymphaeales > Nymphaeaceae > Nuphar > Nuphar pumila. The sequence continues at coordinate 5,430,311 of NC_143263.1, read as the reverse complement.
GGGAGAGGGATTGGCGACGGAGGAAGAAGGCGTCGATGGGGAGGAGGGAAGCGATCTGATCGCAGAGGGAAGCGAGGGAGTCTGCTAAAGGATACGGCGGCTGCATCTTTCTCTCTTTTCGAGAAATTAGGGTTTCCGAAAAAAAAAAGAACTCAGATCAAGATAAATTCCGATCTCCGATTGCGCAAGAGCCGAAATAGTTTGCGTTTTTTCCGATCGTGTTATCTAGAAATCTATGCAAGAGTTTTCCGGTTATCTGGATGGGGGAGTAGGGAACCATAAATATCCGGAAATAGAGAGATGGGATTTCGAGATATATCTGGAATTGGGGTTGGGGTGAAGGAGGGATAATATGGGGCTTTATGAGAGGGAGGAGGTAGAAGAAGAAGAAGAATCATCGTGGGGAGTGCGCTGCCGTTTCCGCGTTTCTCGAACGTCTCCTATCTCTGCATTGGAAGCTTCGCCCCGTTTCTCATGACGCTCTCTCTTTCTCTGTCTATCTGTATTATTTATTATTAATGAATGACGAAACTAGACACGAGATTGTGTCGAAGGCCGGTCATTTTACGGGTGAAGTGGATGTCATTTTAGTTCTAAATGACGAAATATTCCTTTGAATAAGAAGTCATAACTTGTTTACCTGAAATGAAGGCCGGTTTTGGGCTGGGAGAGTTGACGGTAATACCCTTGATGCTTGAATGATTTACATCTATGCCCTCAGTGTCTAACCTGTTTTTTTTTTTCTGTTTGGACTTTGGAGTTTGTGTCCAGTTAAATATCGGATCCATATCATAATGGAAAGGTTGGTATCCAACAAGGACTTCAGATGGAAAGGCAGCAGTAGAGTAGCCTTTGCTTCCTCAATGGACCAGGTTGAGCATGAATATCAGGCTGATCCGTTGCCAAGTGCTTGAGACTCAATAAGTCCATTTTCTACGCTGTAACTCAAAGCTTTTATTCCGAACCGATTATATAGGATGTATCTAATTGTGTCCAACAACTGTTGCAATTAGGGGTGTCAACCGGTCGGGTTAACCCGAACCAAATCCTATAAGGTCTGGGTATAGTAATAAATAAGAAGACCCAATCAAGACCCATTCGAACCCAAAAGTCCAATTAATACATGGACCCGGGTATAGTTTTTGAAATTATATACCAGACCCGGGCTTGACCCAAGTTCCGATTAAGACACAATTTTCCACCTTGGGTCTGAAGACTCTGAACCAAACAACCCGTTGCTGAAATCACTCAATCAGGTTGGACAAGCCTGTTGGTTAAATGCTATTAGTAGCATGGAGGGTCAGTTCATTTGAAAACGGATATGGGTCCAAGGGGTACCGGAACTCTTGGGCTTTTCCGTGATTCAAGGTCCTATAAAAAAAATCCAAGGGAGATTAAGCAACGAACAAGCATGAGGGTATTTCAGACAAAGCACTCTTGATTGTTTTTTCTCTCTTGTCACGTCGACGATTTTTGTAAAATGACTAAAATATCCTTACGGCGTTAATTACTTTAATGGGGGGGGCGTTTGCGTGCTTTTTTTAATTTTGAGGCGGTTAAAAGTCAACGCCTCGTTTCGCCATTAGATTTGACGTGGCTCTCTTAGTGCAAGGGATCCCCTCAAAACGGCTTACGGCTTTGACGATGGCTCATATTTTCTGTAAACATTTGAGCCCCTAATAAATTATAATTATCAAAATAATGCAACCTAAGTGACAATTTCTAGCAATTAGACAGTGCTCAAAGGTTAGATTTTTGCTAAAAGAATATCAGAAATGCCCAGTTCGCACACTGTGTAGTTTGTATGGTTTCACATGCAAAAAACACAAATAGATAAGATCTGGTCCTAAAATAATACATAAGCTGAAAATATCGATCTAAAATCTTGAGAGAGACGAAGTTCAATTTGGATTCTAAGGTTATGTTGCGCAAAGAGTTGGGGAAATTAGAACTACTGGATTTGGATTTGAAGAGAAATAGAATTGTGAGGAGTTGTGGATTCCCTCTTTTGTTTATAAGCATAAACAACTCCTTTAAGGAACCGATAGCATGTTGTTTGAGTATCAAAAAATGTAAAAAAAAAGTTATATCATATTTGATTGCATCAATGATATTTAAGTTTTTTTTTGACAAATAAGTAATGCTTAAATTAAACATAAATATTAATTAAACGCACTACAATCTCAAGTATTCTAAAATAAGTTTAAAAGTATAAACATAAAAATAAAAGTCCATAGTAACTTTATTCAAGAAGTGTATCATTAAAAAAAACATCTAATTTATTATGCATTTAGTCTCATTCCTCCAAGTATCCTTTCATAGATAGAGTACATTCACCAAGTGCATTTTCTCAGCAAAAAACTTAGCATCAAAACAACTTCCCAAGTTTTAAGGCACATAATTCATTTGTCATATATTTTTTTTTTGTTGCAAAATTTAACATCACTGGCCATTGTCTCTTCTGAATTGTTTCAGATAATGGAGTTAATGCATCATTTAGTTTGTCCCCTATCTTATTGTTTTTTATTTCTTATTATTTTACTTTGAGAAATTGGTTGAGAAGTTCTAGTGGAACAGAAGCGATTGGATGCTCTTGATGGTCCTTTTTCTAATTTATTTCTATATATGTTATAGTTATCTGGAGCTTACCAATATATTGCTTCTTATTTTTTTCTTAGACAAAACCAGTATCCTAACCTAAGCTTAAGTACCAATGATCTTTCGTACTCCCACAACATAATCAAGCAACAAAGAAAGCAATCATATCATGTTCATGAGAAAGGAAAAGAAAACAAAACTTATCAAGTGATAATGAGACTGATCGATGGATACCTTGCAACTCTGCAACGGGTAATCATTTTGTGCTAAAATTTTTTCTGTGTTTCATGTTTTAAGACGTACAAATTGTTAATCCTGAAATAAAGCCAATAATTTATTCTCAAAAAATAAGAAAATAAACATCTAACTCCTATTGAGAACCAAAATACCCACAATGGGCATGATCTGAATCACACATTGCATCAACTAATTTGAGTTGTTTTATGAGAGACATGAAGGGAACAACCACTTTAGATTTACGTAAAACCAAAGCACTAGTTTGCGTTTGAACACCATAATTCCAAGACTAGGGTTGCAAACTATCAAGCTCATTTTTTTTAGTTCAAGTTACTTTAAGCCGTGCTTGGTGCACAAATAACTCTGACAAACCAATTTAGAACATCCTGTATTTTAAATCGGATCTCCTAAAGTAAAAGAACATTTGCATTGCCACAAAGCAAGAAATTAGAAATTAAACAATTGTATTTACTGTTCAAAAATATACTTCACTTAGTGGGTTAACTGAGCTTGAACAAGGTGCACTCGAAGGCAACGCACGTGTGTACATGCACTATCTTTCAAGCTAAAGTTGCCCTACTTAAAATCAAGTCCTCAGTGCAATGAAAAATCATGCAACTATGCTTGTAGGATACATTGGAGCTTTCACATTCTCACAAAAAAACAGGTTCATGCCCTACGTTGGGTGAGACCGATAACTTTGACACAAACCAAATTGAACAACCTTTAGAATAAGACAAAATGTTCTAGGCTCGAGTTAGATATGAATCAAGGTCCAAGATCCCAAAATAAAGATATGCACAAGCCTAACATCTAATGCCCTTGAGAGAAAGAAAAGTTTTTACAACCTTCAATATGTGACTAAACTTGTAGGAAAGACTAGAAACTCATAAACTTAAAAAAAAAATACATAAAAAACTTAAAAATAGTTTTGAGCCAAAACCCCCAACATTCAGCTCAGGGACTAATCTTTGGAGCTAAACAAAATTTGGGAAGGAATCAATAACTAACAACAGAATCGGAAGAACACATTAAAATAACACAACAAAGAAAATGAAAATTTTGAAATAAACACAAAAAAAAATAAAAATAAAAATTCAATAAATACACAAATAAACACTAAAAAAACAAAGAAAATTTTAATAAACACACAAATAAACACTAAAAAAGCAAAAAAAAAATTTGAAAGAAAAAAACCCCTATTATTTTACCTCGTTTCCTTCTGAGATTGAGAAGCAGAGGAAAACAATGTTTGAGCAAGAAACAATGAGCCCGTCAACATATATAGATGGGGGGATTTACTGAGGTGACAACAGTAAAACAATGTTTAAAAGGGAATTTACCGTAGATTTTGCAGTAAAAAAGTGTTTAAATGCAGTAAAAAAGTGTTTAAAAGGGTGTTTTTACTTTTGGTAAATGCAGTAAACAAATGTGAAGCATCGAAATTTCAGGATGCCACCTGATTTCCTGCGATTCCAAGAGTCCCAAATAACTGCTATATATGCAGAGACTTGAAATTTGAAATATTGGAGATTTGGAGTTGGCGTGATTTACGCTTCCCTCAGATACTTATCCTAAACAAACTCCAACCTTTTCTACCGTAGTCTAACTCAAATAACTAACTCAGATTACATCCCATCCCCTTAGATGACAGGCTCCCAAACACAGCCTAAAATGCATCCATGTTGAGATCCGTATCATATTGAAGTTTTACCAAATCCCACCGATTTGCAGTCCTAGTCGGATTCAGTGTGCTTAGTTTTTGCTTTTCCAAGTAGGACCACAGATCTGACCCGTTTTACCAGTTATGGATTACCCAGTCAAAGTGATCTGGTCCTGTAGACCTGCTTCAATTCTGGACTGGTGCACCAAATACTTGGTAGGTGAGGATTGAGTCTTACCCCAACCTAACCACATTGGTGTTTGACCATATCCGTACTGAGTTTGAGTTCGGTTAGCAAACAAGCTTTATTTTTTTAGTCGGCACTGACTTTGTTTAGTAAATTATAAATAAATATGCTCAAACGGGGACGAGCTGAATGAGTAGTTACCTAAAAATGTTTTTATCGTGATACTTTAAATTATTATGATTTTATCATGATAATATCCTGACATCGCCATATATATATATAGTTATGGTCGGTGCTAAATGGGTTTTTCGGGCTTCTCCGGTGCTTTTTATGTGGTTCCAGCCCTATAAATGTGTTGGGCATGGTCTATTTACTATGAATCTACCTGGATCATGTGTTTTGGATGAAAAAAAATGATGTTGGGAGCCTAAAAAATTTACAAAGATTTTAGACCGTTGATTTTTTAAACTTTATAAAAACCGACCCATGTGTTGGAATCAAACCCTTCAAGAGCTGATCCCAATAAAATCAGGTACATATATAGATCACATCTTCAAAATTTAAAAATAAAATGAAAAAAGCCTGAAAAATCTATTTAGCACACGGTTTAGCACCGACCCATTACTCTCTCTCTCTCCCTCTCTCTCTCTCTCTCTCTCTCTCTCTATATATATATATATATATATATATATATATATATAAACTTGTGCACACTTTTTCTATATTTTTAGAAGTTTATGGATGAATATTTTCTCGAGATTTTCTGATAAAACAAAGTTGCTATTTAATTTATGATGAGATTTTCCATCGCCAATAAAGCCTACCAAATACCGCTATCTATGGCATTGATTAGTTGCGGTTCTAAGTCAAGGTTGGTTAGGGTCGAATATGATAGCTGGATGGCTAAGTCACACTCGTAACTAAGGGGTCTCAGGTTCGAATCTCTCATGGGTTATCCTGCCCCCCAGAACCTTGTCTTAATATATATTGGATACAAACTTGTAATGCAACTAGGCTCAGGTGAGTTTAGTGGAGCGAGCCTTCAGTGAGTCTTTGAGTCTGTCCTCGATGTTGGTTAGCTGAAACCGAGTTGACCCAGGACTTGATTTGAGTGAATCCACTATCTACATATCGTGTTGTGTAGGCTTGACCACACATTGACATCAATAATTAAAACCCTTGAGGTTCTCCTTACCATTCAGGAAGTATACCCAGCTTTGACCTTGCCGCAAGGGATGACCCTCGTGGATTCGAAACCATGTCATTCTATGTCAGGTGACAAACCAGGGTTGCCTCTAGCCAGGAGGGATGAGCCATTGTGGTGTTTAGATTCACCACATTCATGGCGCCCCACTCTTGGTGCTTTATATATGTTCACATTCATATGGAGACCAATTTCTTTTGAATCATGCCGGCACATGGAAGCTGCCATTCCTTTTGTCAAGGTTGGGACAAGTAAGGCTGGGTGGTCATGTCCTCAAGTCGGAGTTTTACAGAGACGCGAGCTCATTAAGTGACCCGGTTCTAGGTGAGGGTTTTCCTTAGTCATAAAAAAAATGAAAAAAAATTCCAAGTCCTGACTGGTTAAAAGTATCCAATTTGGTTGAACCCTAAGTAATATGGTCAAGCTGGCTGAGGTTGGAATGAGCCATTAAGCTATCATAATGAATTGGATGGACCCTTTTTGTCCCCAAAGGAGCTTATCTTTTGGTTTAATTCAAAGGATAGATGACAAAATCTCCAATGAACATTGGCTTATGAGCCATTTATTATCTTCCAATCACAAGAATAGGCTTATATGAAGTCCTACCAAGTAAACAACCAATCGTAGGCCAGTTATGGAAGTGGGAAAAAATAAGGAAATGTTGTATGAAATGTGAAACAGAGAAAATTTCTATGGTATTTCAAAAAACTAAAAAAGATTCCTATGAAATGTTTTTATGTTTTTCCCAATTTTCTGCTTAAGATGGAATGTTTTGGAAGTGGGATAAAAATGTGAAACAGTCTTCCACAATGAAAAACAGGATCTTCTCATGCACTTTCAAAGGAGAGAAATTAGTCATATTAGTATGATTTTAGCAGATGTATGTATAAGAAGTTGTGCAAGCTAAGAAAGAAGGAGAAATGATGGTGAAGATTTTCATGTTCGTGCATCCCATGCTTTTCATATGATATGAATGATTAGTTTTTTCCAAGAAAAAACTTTTACCACTTCCAAACATGCCCAGCTTGATAGAGAAATGGCCGTAGAAATTTTCTCAAACGGTACATCTCATATGAAAAACTTTTTTTTATATAAGATTGGAATTTTTCTAAGAATTTTTTTTCCATTTCCAAATGTTGCATGTCAATTATGCTTTCATGAGTATGCAAAGATTTTGCTTAATTTGTTAGAAACAAACGGTCAACATAGGCCAACGTAGATTTTGTAAAAACTTCTATCATGCAAGATGCATCAGTTGGACGGCTAAGATCAACATACATCCTCTGACATCATGTCTTTAAAGATAGGATCATTTCCGAATGAAGGGGGCATTTTTATGCCTTGAAAACCCTAAGGTTTCCAAAGAAACACACATGATCCCATGCGTTTCTGAGGGTCCCATTGCCACAACATAAACAGGGGACCCTCGTTTTCAACGGGGACCACACACTGGCCCCTCCCCAACGGCACATCTTGTGCAACCACATTGCACACTTTGAATGTACCACTGTACTTGGCTGCCCTCCATCTGCTGTTGGGATCCCTAACTGATAGGACACTCAAAATATGCAATGTGATTGCACCTGATCCGCCCTCCAACATTCAAAACAAGCATGTCATTCATTCTCCCTAAAAAAAGAGGACTCATTTTTCCACAAGGATACTCCTCAATAGGGATGCACAACGAACCAAGCTAGCTCGTGACTGTAAATGAGCTGAGAAGCCCTAAGGCTCAGTCGAGCAAACGAGCCAAGCTTGATCAGCCTCTCAAGCTCGAGTTGGCTCAATGAGACTTGAGAGCACAAATTGGGCAATTCGGACCTGCCTCGCTCCGTCCTGCCCCACATTGCCCCTTTACTATAACACTGACCCAACTAAAGATCTCTCTCTCTCTCTCTGTGTGTGTGTGTGTGTGTGTGGATCAAGAGAGAAAGGAGCATCGCCGCCAAGTCCGAGAGTTGCTGGAGGTCATGCACTATTTCACTGAGCATTACTGGAGGCTACGTACTATCGAGCACCTCCCTCTCTGCTAGGCCGAGCAACCCGATCTATGCTGAACGCCGCCCGAGGCCGGCACCTTCTGGTCTACCCTTTCCCCTTTCTCTGCAACCCGATCTCTCTCTCTCTCTCTCTCTCTCTCTCTCTTGGTTAGGGTTTGATAGCTTTTTTAGGTTGGTTAGGGTTAGGGTTTGATTTTTGACGTATTGAGCCCGGGCCAGCTTGGTCCGCTGTGCTCATAACAAGCTTAATGAGCCAAGCTCATCTCTATTCGAAACTCGGCACAAGCTGAGCTCGACTGTGTTGAATACACCAATTTACACGTTAGTTACTTGGGCGCGCCAAGCTTGTACATGCCAAGCTCGGGTCTCGGCTCGAGCCCGACTCGTGTGTATCCCTACTCCTCAACTTTTCTATGCTAATGTGTCCTCGTGTGTGAGTGCGCTATGTCACAAAGATACGTGGATGCATGTTCTATTCATAAGTTTGTTTTTTTTTTCAAAAAAATATGACACGAGGACACAATTTTTTATTTTTCTAATCCATAAAATTTTTTTGTTTTTTAATATTAAAAATATATTGGTATTAAAAACAATATTAAAAAACATTTGAATATTAATAAAATATTGTCATGTGTGTCGGTGTCCGTGTCTACCTGTCCCAGCGTGTCTGATCATGACAGAGCACACATGTATGTGGGGGCGGGGGAAATTCTGTGGGGGGCACACGTTCCATGCAATGTAAACACACTCTAAGAAGGATAAGGACCACCTCTTTGGCACGGCCCGTATGCGGAAAGCAAACGTAGGAGTCACTTTTCACATGAAAAGCTGCCCTAGGTCCAACGGACTCCTTTGTGTGGAAGGGGGAGGGTTTCCTTGCCGACCTCAAGCTGAGTCGGCATGGGTTTCCTTGGAAGGTCACCTACGGGACTTAAGGTCGGCAGTGTCTAACTTAAGTTGTACGTGGCTTCATAGCTGTACCACTCTGTCCTGGTGCAGGTCAGATACCCGACCCAGTCAATTCCATGCAGACCTCGGCCGCTTTTGAAATAAGACCCTTCTACATCAAAAAATTTAATGAATGACCGCCACCCAGATGTGGTTTTCAAATCTAAATCCAAAATTCAAACAATAGTGATAAATATCTGAATCTGATTATATTATTTTAGCTATAAATTTGGATCTGGTAAGTGTGCTTAATGGGATTTCAATCTGGTAAGAGGCCTCTCAAGTTGGGTTTGATGCCAAATTATTTGGTTTTACCCATATCTGAAACCAGTTAGAACCACTTATATGCCTATGATGCACACAAGGCTCTATTTGGAAGCCTTAATTCGGAGGTGTATTGCAGTTCCCTTGGTGCTCTCTAGGGAAGAAAACGGGTCGGATCCAAGATGGAGGTTTTGCAATTTTTGACTGTTCTAGATCCGATCATGATCCTAATCCTTTAGCTGTTCCAGATCCAATCCATTTGCATCCCTAGTGCTCTCATGCTCTCTACTGTTTGAGAGCAGTGGTGTTGAGAACGGAGTATCCAAAACAAAATTGGTAGCCTCAATACTGACGCCATTTATAAGAGGTTTTTTTTTTTTTACAACTCAATCCTCAATACTACATTTAGGAAAATCGTATTTTATCTTTTTTTAGGGAAAGAAAATTGTATTTGTCAATACATGAAAATGATATTTCCTATTGAATGTAAAGCAGAGAGAGAAAAAGAATAGGATGAAGGTTGGAAAGAAACGGCAAGCTTCAAGGGGTTTTCATTCTTTAATGCGTGTTTCTTGGGCCCTATTTATAACCACTCTTGGGTTGCCGTTTCAGCCCAAAGAAGCTCAACCATCCTGGCAATCCATGAGTCAAAGAAAGTGGGCTTACTAACTCCTTAATGCATAGATTTCAACGGTTGAGGCATCACCTAACCGTTAGGTGCCAACATTATGTAGATGTTAATGTATTTGGCTTCATCTATATGTGAAACCAGTTTGGACCATTTGTATGCCTAATTTTTATTGTGACTATAAACTTTCAACCATTTATATGCCTAATTGGTATTGTGAGCCTTGAATTGGAGTTGCATTGCAGTTTTCCAACATCCTTTTCTGCTTGGGAGTAAGGGTGGCAATCAGGTCGGGTTGGCGGCTTGGCAGGTCGGGTCGGCGGGTTGGTGGGTCAGCATACCTCAACATGAACCCGACCCGTTTATTAAATGGGTCGGCTGTGGCAAACACGAACCCGACCCATTTATTAAACGGGTAACCCGACACGACACGATTAACCTGTTTAATAAACGGGTCGGATCGGGTAAACGGGTTGGCGGGTTAGCCGGTGGGTTGGCGGGTCGGGTTCGGGTAAATGAGTTGGCGGGCAGGTCAGGTACGAGTAAACGTGTTGGCGGGCGGGTCGGGTAAACTAGTTGACGGGCCAGGTTTGGGTAAATGGGTTGACCCACCCGCATAACCCGTTTATTAAACGGGTCAGCCAGGTTGGCGGGTCGGCATACCCCTAACACGAACCCCACCCGTTTAATAAATGGGTTAGGCGGGTCGACCACCCATTTATGGCATGAACCCGTTTAAGCCAAACCCCATCCAGGCTAAGAAGCGGGTTGGCGGGTCGTGTCAGATTTTGCCACTCCTACTTGGGAGCAGTGCATTATGATTTTTCCAACATTATTTGTTATTCGGGAGCAGTAAAAATGCCAAAACCACATTTTGATAACATCATATGTTGGCAGTACCACATTCTGGCATGGAGGGGTATCACTATTTCCACAACGTGCACAAGGACCATGAGGTCCTTATGGGATGAAGCAATGGACGGTGAAGATGTCAAAATCACTTTCAGATCACCTGATCGGCTCAAATGGGTTGAAGCTGCCGGAAATGTCCCCACCAGATTTTATTTTCGTAGTACAGGTCTAGTTGATGAAAAGCTCAAAAGGTTGATAGTCACACCAAATTTTGTATAGTCCTTGGCAAATTAGTTAAGATAAGCATGACTGAATCTTGAAAAGGTCATCCTCCGGAATAGCACCCTTTCAATGGAAACAAATTTTTTTGTTATTTACGCAGAGAAACCATCCCAAGATCAGAGACCTAGCCACACTGACTTTATCGTAAAAACTTGTTTTATAAATTTTGGATTATCTAATGAATTGGTAGGAGTCTGCCTAACCATAGCTTGCATATAAAAAAAAAAAAACACACATTTTTTTGACATAGAAAGCTGGGGTTAGGCACACCCCTGCTAGTTTATTTGAACGAAAAAAACTAAATATACATAATTACAAAAGTGGGATCCAGTCAGTCTGGATCCATATCCGACCACCTGAGCAGAGCAACGACGCTCAGACTGATCGGATTTACGGATCAAGCTAGAATCACGATGAGAGTCCTTAGGTGCAAGTCGCTTACCATCTCCACTAATTTATACCCTAAAAAAGTGTTTGCTGAAGCAGCACCATGACCTCTTAAACTAGGCATTTTTTTCCTATTTGACAACTTGGTTATGAAACAACACAAAAATAAGCTGCAGTTGTTGTCTCGGACCGATCTTTTGAAATGGGACAGTTGCAGTGCGAAGCTCTATTGAGTAAAACATGCATCAAATATAGGAACACGTAGTGTGCATTGGCCTGATCGATGATGTACGGTGGTAGCATGACATGCGATAGACAATGATATCGTCGTTAGTGTATCGATGTATGGTGACAGAGACGTGAAGCGTTGTTAATTTGATTAAGCAGTGCCTTTGAAGATTTGGTTAAGGTCCTCTCAACCTTTTTATTTTAAAGGAGCTCGATTACAAGGGCACGATTCTTACAGAGCGTCAAGAAGGCAAGGGAAGGGGGTTACAAAGGAGAGAAAAGGTGGGGTTCGGTTTGACAAAGGGAGGAGGGTGAGGTCTCGCCCTCTCACTTCTCATCTCTCCGTCTCATCGTCGCCTGTAAATGGCGTGCGATGCTTAAAACACCCTAACAAGGAAGCCTCCCTGCGTGCGACAGAGCCTCCACGCCGGTTCTCTCTGGTACACTCTTCGACCTCTCCTCCTCGACGTGCGATGGTACTGACAATGCCGGACGTCCATCGACACCGGCTCCCTCACAGTGGAGCAATCGCTGCCGGTGACCTCCCAACCGCGGCAACCACCTCCTCCAGTCGCCAGGTAAAGTGGAGGAGACTGAACAAGAATGAAATTGTTTTTGAGGGAGCAGCCAAAAGCATGAAGTTATTACCGGTCAGAATCACCCGAGATTAGAGAAAACAGAGAGTGAAAGATGCTAAAGTTACTAAACAGGGGGAGCAGTGACAGCTCATCGTTCGACATCAGCTGCCTCAAATAGCGGCATTGTAAATTTTATCTGTAAATGTTGCGGGAATTTTTCATAAATGGAAAATGAGAACGTTTTGCCTTCCTCTCAAAAAAAGAAAAGAAAAAGAAAAGCACCTTACTAAAATTTTGTTTGTCTGGTGTGGATTTTGGCAGCTTGGAGGCTTCTATGGATTGAAAAAAATCAGCGTATTTTCAAGGACAAACATTGTGATCTTGAGGGTATTTATAACCAGTTATGTTGGGAAGTCAAGGATAGGGCACGCAGCAAATGACCGACGGTTTCTACGGACTGGATTGGGGAGTGCCGAACAGTGTAGACGCTAACTGATCGTATTTCACTAGTGCTGTTACGTCGTCAAGGATCGGCCAGGGCTGTCTGCAGGTGCTGGCATTCAATTGCTATTTCGCTGGGGCGTATCCAGTTGCACCTCATCTGGATGGGATGTCACTTCTTCTATTCGCATTTTGGCTCTGTTTTTCTGTTTATTTTTTAAACTGTTACCCTGTTTTAGCTCTTCTGTTGCAGCAAGTGATATAAATGCCTTCGGATTATTTTTTAAACTGTTACCCTCATCACTTGCTGCAACTCTGTATTTCTGATTACTTATTGCTATAATACTGAATTCCCTTCTCTCTCTAAAAAAAAATGCCTTCTTCTCTGCTTGCTTTAAAAATTGAAACCATTAGGAAAAAAGGATGGGGTAGAGTTGGAGATGAGTGTTATTGTTTTAGTTGCAAGATTAATATAAATCGACTAGTCTACTCTATTCTTTTTTCTTTTGTTACATGAAAAAACCACACCTGGAGTGAGAGACATGCCTCCTACGGAGCTATGGTTGCTATTCTGATGGTGTGAAACTCCGAGGCTGCTCTATCTGCACATTGGGGAGCCTAATAGGGATGCCCTTTCAGGATTTGAACTCATGATGCAGGGTTAACGCCACCCCTGCCAAGTAGGTGCCTTGGCTTTTTTTTTTTTTCGAATCTGACCCTAGATAAAGTCCACTAGAATATGAGAACTAGAGCGTGAACTAAGCATTTTTTTATGTTTTTTTTTTTTGCCATTATGCATTCAGCATGGTTCATTTGCTAGGAGTCTATTTTTGCATGCTTGAAGCTTTAAAAAATCTTGCTTATGCGTCACAATTGAAGGGGAGACAGATCACATCCGTATAGTCAGATTTTAATAAAAAAAGGCTTTGAAAATCTCAGTTCATGCTCTCCCACACACACACACACACACACACACACATATATACATATATATATATATATATATATATATATATATATATATATATATATATATATATTCTTTTGAGATCCAGTTCTCATATTCTACTGGCCCATCTAAAGCACATGCTACCTCAAGGTCAAGGACATTTTCTATCATGCTTTGTGCATTTGGGAGAGTTTTGGGATCATTAAGAGACTTGGACAACCATAACAGGAAAGATCGGTCTGTGATACAATAGAGGCTGCTGATCGAGCTTGAGCTGAGCAAGTTCGGCTCACCTAAAAAGCAGAATGCTCGAGCTCATGCCGGGCTCAGCTCAGCTTGAACCAGTTAATTTTAGCTATGGCAGCAGATTGGGGCAGGGGATAAAGGTCTCCACCCCCACCCCGTCTCAAAATCCTACCCTCCATTCCCGCTTTAATCCCTGCACAAGTTTTGATTTTATCCTCCATCCCCGGTACAAATGGAGCAAGGTGGGGCGGGCCCCCATTTCCCCTCGATCCACTGCCATTTCTAAAGAAGGATCAGGAAAAGAGCAGGACGGGGCAAGGCAGGGATCGAGGACGGAGACGGGGCGGGGGAAAGCGTATGTTCATCCCCGCCTCCATCCCTGCATGAGTTTTGATTTTAACCTCCATCCCCGTTCCTCCATCCCCCATCCAAATGGGGGCAAGGCGGGGTGGGGCCCCGTTTCCCTCCGGTCCACTGCCATCCCTAATTAATTTATTAAAAAAGGAATTTTGCCATATGTTTTGAGGGGGTGGGTTTTGAACCCGCCACCTCTAGAATGAGTGCTATTAGGGTAGGCCTATAGGTTGACCCAAGCTATATACTTATTGAAGAGCTTAATCAAGCTTATTAGGCTTAATTAATTGAGATCGATTACTTGATCAATCTAGGCTTGTTTAATCCAGGCGAGCCTAGGCTTGGCTCCTCTACCCGCTCGAACGAGGCCAGGCTGAGCTTAAACAGGTCGAGCTAAGGTAAAATCCGAGGTCAATCCAAGGTGCAGGCCTATGTACTATTGTTGCAAGCTTTTTGAAATCTCCTTGATCCATAAGCGTGAGAATACATGCTTCTTTCACACTTTTGAAACTTTATTGGAATGCTTGAATAATTGCATATTTGAGGTTCAAGATCAGATCTAGCATGGGGCCTCGTCAGATCCAATCTCCACTCAAATCGAGGATCTTAAATCCAGTTTAGTTTAGAGATGCCCAAAACCCTTTCAAAAACTTGGGATCTCTAAACCAAACTTTTCTTAGGAGTGGAAAGCTTACTTCCCCCAATAATGAACTTTCTTATTATTGGAAATGTTTTTTATCATAATATCGGAACTTTTTCTTTTATTATCAAACCTGCATATATAATGAACATTATGGATGAAAAGACTTAAAAGTGATTTTAAATGAAAAAAATAAGTTTTAACTATATCTTTTATGTCAGTTCTTATAAAGATAAAAAGATGTAGATAACACTCACTTTTTTCACCATTCTATGTTTTGGCCGATACCAAAAAATATGACAAATTCATGACTCAAAATATGATCAATCTAGCTAATTAAATGTTTTTTTTTATGGTATTACGCTTTTGTTGTTTGATTAATTAAGTGTCTTGGTCAAACCACTTGTTTAAGTTGAAACCTGAAAAAAATCAGACACCATGTAAGTTGAACTTGAACCCGAAAAAATCAAGTACCATGATTTTGACCAGAAAAAAAGTAAATTGGCTATGTTCATATTTTCTAGTTCACGGCCAGTTATGATATTATGCTAAAAAATAGTGCCATCTACATCATTGTCGGTATTTCCTATTTTTTTCTTGTTATTGTTATTATTTTTTTGCTTGTTTTTCCTTGTGCTTTCCAAAAGTTCCACCTCATGCTTCTAGACATTTATTAAACACTCACTACTCACTTTATGCTTCAAACATCACTTCTCACACCAAGTTCATACTCTGAATACCATGCTAACTACTACTGCTAGAATGTCAAAAGCCAGGAGAAAATCAATCAGTAACCGTGGAATTCGTCCAAGGGTCTGCCATTAGAAAACCAGGGTCGCCTGCATTTTACTGAATTCACACATGCTAGTAACAGTAAGAAATTCAAACTTCCAGAAAATTCTAGATTTTCTATTATTTCCACATGCAACCTCGTGACTAGAATCTTGATCATTGCTTACCATTTGCCTTTTCAGTTTACAAGAGTTTGGTGGAAGAAAGTAACACTTTTCACATATAAACCAAAACCAAATCATTTCAATCTATATGTGAACCTTTAGAACCAAGGTGGGCGTCGAATACAGCTGGGACACAGTTGGGTTTGGACCGCAATTGATCCAATTGTAGATTGTTTGGATCTGAATCTGTCACTAACTATATGACCCGAATCTATATGATCCGAATCTTGCCAATACGAAAGAACATGGACCGGTACTGAACCCATTTTCATAAAATGGATACTAAACCAAGCCTACAAATTATGAACAGGACATGGATCATCCACATGGACCCGTATCCGAACCGGTTTTCAGCCTTGTCATTTGTCAAGGTGCACTGCTTCAGAAGAAGTATGTTCCCATTTCACATTATCAGGCACCAACCATCAAATCAAGTCGCACTTTCTCAAGCTATAATTCAACATTCAACTTTTAGAACCTCTTCTTTTGGGCCTACCATATGGATCTCATATTCATCACAAACATAGGACCCGCCATAACATCAAAAGACACTGGTCCATGAAATTGACAATAACCAAATCCTTTGATTTGTCAACAACGGGCGCACAATGGAATTTACATATTGTCAAAGGTATAATTGACTGGTTTGGCAAGGACCAATGTTGTCAGTAGAAAATCGATACAATACTGAATCGGCTATTTTTTAATAAATATAAAAAAATGCTTAAATTTATTTTTTTAATAATATTTTAATGGTTGTAACGTGTGTCATGTGTTGATTGACACAATATTTTTTAATTATTTTTTAGCCAATTCAGAACGATTCACTTGAGAATCAGTAGTGACGGGAAAAAGATTCTACGAATTAGCAATTCATTGATTTTCAAACCGATTCATTTATTGACTATATCCAAATATAGCACGTTATTGGTGGAGACAGGATCAATTCAGACCTTCAGAGGTGCCTTGGATGCCGTTTACCCAAGCGATGAACGGCAACCCAAACACCAGTTGGATAATTTACTTTTTAGATGAGTCCCACAAAATGTTCAAATTCATTCGTCAATTAGATAAATGACATCTAAAGCACAAAAAATGAATGGCTGAAAAACAAGGGAAAATGGTAGTGTTTGGGTTGCTGTTCATTTCATGGATCAACGGCATCCGAGGCACCTCTGACGATAGGCGCCTCTAACCTGATATGGTCGCGATTGTGCATAGATCTTGAAATCGAATCCAAATGTGTTTTGGGTTGAATTCAGATTAAAATTCCAAATAATTTTCTTTTTGATAATGAGCTATGTCACAGTGACATGCCAAACCCAAGGCATCACTTTATGTACCACATGTAGACACGAACGACATGATGTACGTGATGACTCGTAGAAGACACGGTCAATGTTGTGTCAGGCATGCGTTGACCGTCATTAACCGTGTTCAATAGTTTTTCTTTTTAAAGTTGCATGAATAAATATAAAAATCAGTACAAATGTCAAAATGTCACTCAGTGTGACAGTAATGGTGATGCTGGTGGTGGTGACGGTGGTAATGGTAATGACTATGGTGGTGGTGGTGGTGGTGGTGGTAATGGTAATGACTATGGTGGTGGTGGTGGTGATAATGATGGTCGCGGTAGTGATGACAATGGTGATAAATGAAGGTGGTGATAATAGTGGTGGTCAGTAGCGTAGCTAGGATTCATGTGTGTGTGTGGTGGTGGGGGGGGGGGGGGGGGCAAACAGGGTTGCAGCAAGTGTGACAGTCGAGGGTTCGGGGGCAGCACCCTCGATTTTTTTTTTTGAGATAAAATAAAAAATGACTACAATTATTAATAAAAATCTATTTCATATGGACAAATCAAACTATTTGCTGCAGTCAGGGCTGGGTTAGGACTCGACTGGGCTAAAAAAATGGATAAAAATCTATTTCATATGGAATCAGGGCTGGGCTAGGACTGGACTGGGCTAAAAAAATGGATAAAAATCTATTTCATATGGAATCAGGGCTGGGCTACGACTGGGCTTTTAAATATATATATATATATAATTGTTTTGGGAGGCAGGACTGGGCTGTAGCCCAGTCCTGCCCCCCCTAGCTCCGCCTCTGGTGGTGGTGATGATGATGGAGGTGGAGTAGAAGAAAAAAGTAAAAAAAAAGTAGGTCTCACAATTGAGATTTGGTAGTTTTGTGGCAAAATTGAGTTTGGTTTTATATATAGGCGAATCTCAGTTTCACAGGTCAAAGTCGAGTTTCACTAAATTATGTTTTAGCAGAAAAGTAAAAACATAAAAAATGCTTTCAAATTTAGCAAAAATCGGGTGGATAAGTATGCGAGGAATATTGCGATATCTTTTGGCTCCTCTACTTGTTTAAATTGGTTTCCCCACGCAACTTTCAGGATGCGTGGGGTGTCCGATTCAACCAAAGTGGGAAAGATTCATTCAAGGTGAAACAAACGAGCCCTACATGTTTGATTTAATAGAAAACAACCTTTGGATCATGTGCACGCAAGATTGGTTAGAAAATCAACAGCCTATAATGCACAAAATTTTTCACCCTAAAAAATCATTTGTTTACATCGAAAATATATGATCCAAGGATCCATCCCTACTATTTGGATCATGCTGAATACATCTATGGAATTAGATTGGTTCAAAACTTCTCCGTATGAGTTCAAGCAAGGGGTTTCCTTACCAACGAGGGTACCAGATGTTTTCCATATACTCAGCTTTTGCCCACAGATGCGTTTGACATGCTTCCTTTGTTTATTATCAATCATACTTTGAAGTGCTTTGTTTTAATGTAGAAACTCAATTAATTTTCTAAATAGTGCAGTTTTGGAACATTAGGCTATTGATTTTTTAAGTTCTTAAAAAAATTTCCAAAATGATTCACATGTTCAATAACATGATCCCTACTCGATAAAATATGCAGCTAATATACGTAGGATTTGGCCGTTAAAGCACCCAAAAAAGTTAAAAAATAGCTTATACAGAAAAGAACATCCAGTCAACATACGTAACCTGTACTCATTTGCCAGCACCCAATGACTACCTGAACAATACAATTGTATGCTCTTTTACATAGATTTGATCGCCAAAAAAAAAAAAAGTTGACTTCTAGGAGCATGTTTAACATGTCTTGATATTTTTATGTGCTAAACTTGATTCGGCGTTGGTGTTCTAGGCCATTTTTAAACGGTTTCTATTGGAGATGATTAAATCTATTAAGATGGTAAATAGATCATGCTAAATGCATCTGTAAGGTTGGATCCAACATTTGGTGGTTAAAACTATGCACACGAGTGTATATCATAACACCAACGGCGAGGTTGGTAGGAGCAGTCAGTGCACGTCTCCTTGTGGTGGGACGTTGCAGGTTCAAAACCCAATGGTACTTCAAGTGGTAGGGGTCTGCCTAACCCCAGCTTGCCTTTAAAAAAAATGTGTACAATAACAAGGTATCATGGTTCATAATTATAATTGGTTTTTTCACACACACACACGCAAACACACACATATATATATATATATATGATGAATAATTGGTAGCTGTGAAATCCATAGGTACTAAATCCGAGGTTAAGCACGATGACCGCCCATACTAAATCCGTGGTCAAACATGCTGACCATCCATCATGTGCATTGATGGATGGCCAGCACAAAACAAAACAAAAAATCACATTTTTGACAAGTTTTTCTGCCAAAGGGGCATTTTGTAGGTGCTAATGACCTTTTGACAGAAAAACTCATCATCTTGACGCTATTTTTTTTTGCATGCGACCATCAATCAACATGTGTGATGGACGGCCAACACAATTGACCACGGATTTAGTACCTAAGCATTTTGCAGCTATCAATTTTCTTATATATATATACACACACACACGAGTAACATTGAAAAAAATGCGTTTAGCAGTGGTAGGCTAGAAAAGTGTCTGACGTTATGTCAAACCGGCGGGCACACACTAATTGTGCATTAAATCACCTTTTAGTGTCGGCTTGTCACGGGCATAGAATTTTTTGCAAACCCGCAATGCACCAGACTACTCAGTCTAGACATCCCAACCGCCAAAGGCCACGCCACAACACTTTTCTACATGCTGAATCATTTTCATTGGCCCTGCGCACCACCTCGTGCGCAGCTGCCTAGAGGAAGCTGATCAAACGCATCTTCAAGTGCGCATTTCATGTAATTCATGCCGCATAGTGCATAGCCGTCCCATACCAGCTATCACTTTTGAAAAAGGCACAAACTTTACCTTAGCCTTGCGTGCCATGAAGTGTCTTGCGGCCCTATGCGCACGACATAGTAAACCCCCGCTACTAAAGGGACAAGACCTTGTAGCCCTCAGTATGAAGACCAGTTGATGATTGAACACCATAGCAAAGAGCATCACCCAGACTCATTCGTCGGCACCTAGGCATTCACTCGCCTAGCCCCGAGTCACCATACTCGGTTGGAATCACCTACGGTGATTCCTGGGAGAATTAACCCTAACCCACACGCACCCTCGTGCGTCCAACCACTACGCATGGCAAAACTCCAAGTCGAGAGGTCCATAAAAAAATCTCCAAAGGCAACATCCTCTGATCCGCTGACACTGCATATCCAACCAACGCTCTACGTTTAAGCCACCACCCAAAGGTGCACTAACGCCAATATCGTTGCTTATCGCGTGTGGCGCTATCACCGTGCGTCACCAATCACATCAACGCATATTGCGCGCTGCTACACTCAATGCGTTTATCACTCAGCAAAGCTTCACACTGCACATGCCTCATTCCGAAGGCTCAGTCCGAAACATTCTCCTCCACCCAAACCATTGTCGTCCTCAACAATGTCGGTGCAAGTAAGAACACAGTCTTAACTGATATGTCAATTTCTCTTTAGATTCATCTTTGGTTTACTCTTTTCTTTTCCCTACTCTGCTTGTTTTGGTTTTCGTCCACCATCGTTGCAACCTTTAATACGTCAAGTCCCATTCCTTAACACGCTTCCAATTACTTAGACAGTGGTTTTTTGCTGCATCAACATCGAGCATCATTTGCTCGTGGAACCCCAAACTTCAAGCAGGTCATCCTCGCCCGCACGACAAACTTGTCATCTTTATGCTCATGGCTGGGTTGCCTTCCAACCCCAACAAGGGTAATTCCAAACCCTCCATGGTGCACGCACATAAGCATGACCACCAACACGTGCCATAAAATATCAACTCTCTTAGGCACCAACTTGTGGTTTTCCAATGGTCCAAACTAGTCCTCACGTAGGAGACACTTACTTGCGTAATACCCCAAAGCGGTCTATCAAAGCGTCTTTCTTGGCACTCGTCCGCACAAGAGGCAACACCGCCCAACACTGCAACTCTCTTCCAGAGCCAGCAAACATTTCCACAGGAACCAAACCGATGAGCTACGAACAACAACTTTTTAGTACACACAATCCATAGAGGAACTCTCAACTCAAGGGACCAAAGCAATGAGCATCTTTGCTCATCATGAGCACTCCGCTAACCCATAGTCTTGAGAGAGGATCTAAAAGTTTTAATCGAGTCTCCCATGCCCAAAGGTGTAAATCTATCTAACTGAATCCAACGTGCATTCTCTGCATGCACAAGAAAAACACTACGCTCCACCTGTGAGCCTAACGCACAACTGGTAGGAATCTTTAGCTCATTTACGTTCCCTTAAACAACTGAACAGAAACCTTACACTTTTGCTTATCATCGACAAGATGTCACATAACATGCTGCTTCTGTGCTCGGTCAATCATACTCCAGCTGCGCAAAATTATGTAACTAAGATAAATCATCGTTGTTCTCTTCAGTGTCGCACATAATGAAAAACAAGGTCTCCATGAATCTTTCTTCTTTGATGTCAATTTGTCACGGGCATAAAAAAAATTTCAAACCTGCAACGCGCCAGATTGTACAGTCTAAACAGCCCAACGACCAAAGGCCACGCCACAATACTTTTCTATGTATTGAATCATTTTCATTGGCCCTGTGCACCACCTCGTGTGCAACTGCCTAGCGGAAGCTGATCAAGTGCACCTTCAAGTGTGCATTCCATGTAGTCCATGTCGCTTAGTGCATAACCATTCCATACCAGCTATCACTTTCGAAAGAGGCACAAACTTTGCCTTAGCCTTGCATGCCATGAAGTGTCTTGCGGCCCCATGCGCATGACATAACAAAACCCCGCCATTGAAGGGACAAGACCTTGCAGCCCCCAGTCCGAAAATCAGTTGATGATTGAACACCATAGCAAAGAACACCACCCAGACTCATTCACCGGCGCTTAGGCATTCACTCGCTTAGCCCCGAGTCACCATACTCGGTTGGAATCACCTAAGGTGATTCCTGAAGGAATTAGCCCTAACTCACACGCACTCTTGTGCGTCCAACCGCTATGCGTGGAAAAACTTCAAGTCGAGAGGTCCATAACAAAATCTCCAAAAGCAACATCCTCTGATCCGATGGCACTGCATATCCAACCAACACTCTATGTTTGAGCCACCACCCAGAGGTGCACTAACGCCAATATCATTGCTTATTGCGTGTGGCACTATCACCGCGCATCACCGATCAAGCCAACGATACTGCACGCTGCTACACTCGATACGTTTACCACTCAACAGAGCTTCGCACTGCACATGCCTAATTCCGAAGGCTCAGTCCAGGACAAGCCATGACCACCACTAAAGGTGCTTTTTCCGCTAGGACCTTTATCAGTTGTCACAAAATGTTGCCAAAGGAGCTTTTTTTACAACACGTGGTGCGCACATCCTATGCTTCCCCATCGGCAGTTACTCTCTTACCTGCACACACGCTGATGCACCATTTGATCTGATGGAGAGTTCTAAAACGAAAAAAGAAAAAAAAAAAAAGATGCCCCTAAAAACATTTCACTTTTGCACTTTTTTTTTTAAAATAGTGCGGCCTGCATCATTTCTGCAACCCAATCGACTTCTCCACCCACTCAAACAGCTTCCCTCTTCCTCTCTTCCCCGATAGCTACCGACCATAATCACCAACCCATTTTTCTTGTTATTCTTTTCCAGCTTTTCCCCTTCCTCTTTTTCTCTCTTCTTCCATACTTTCCTTTTCAACTGCCTGTTCTTCCTTATGTCACAAACAGGAACACGAGGACATGCTAGCAAGTTCGAAAACTTTTTTAGAAAATAACAGACATGGAATTTTTAAAATTTCTTAATCATTAAAAACTAATTTTTTGATATTTTAATAATAAAAATATATCTTATTTAAATGACATTAAAATATTAAAAAAATTAACCAGAATATTTTTAAATGACCGTACGTGTCAGCATTCATGTCACCAGGGCAGGGGCACACACCCAAAATGACGTGTCCCTGTGATGTTGGTTCTTCCTCTTCATTTCTACTTGGATCCTCCCTATGCATGCATGCATTGTGGTCCACAATTTTGACACATGACCATGGAGTGGTGAATGACAAACGTGCAGAACCGTTTTTGGACGTCCAGTTATTGGTTGAGAGATGCCATGGTGACCATGGCCTTGATGTTCGTAATGTAAAATGACCACCCTTGCCCACTGGAGATAGTTCATTGGCTTCAACCTTGCAGCAAGGGATAGGCACCTTATGTATCGAACACTCTTGAAGTCCTACAACTTACCCACTTAGTTGTAATCGTTTATAAACATTCATGTCAGGTTTTCTCCGCATCCTTATTGATCCATATGATCAGAATGGCAGCAGATCAGGTGCAATCGCATTGCACACTTGGTGAGCAGCACACTAAAGTATGCAATGTGATTGCACCTGATCTGCCCTCTATTTTCTGTTGGGCCCCACAGCTGACAGGCTGTACTCCAGAGATGGAGGGCAGTCAGATGCAGCAGCACACTCAAAGAGTGCAATGCCATTGCACCTGATCCACCCTCGATGAGAACTCCCCTCTCATAAACTTTGTCAGGGAATCGCCACCGAGGAACAAAAGCCGTTGGCACCGCAGCTTGTCCATCGATGAGCAACCTGCAACCTTAGCTCCGCAAGAATTCTACAGAAGTGATGAAGAGGAGGAAAAGAAAAAGGTATACAAACTCATCTCTAGAACAAGATGGAGTTCTCCAAGGACATAATCAACAACAGTGAGGACCAAGAATGTGTCTGAGCGACGACAACTTCCTCGCATTGTTAAGGGCGATAAAGGAGGCCCTCAATCGGGTAGACATTCACCATCCATACATCATTCACACATGGAGCTATTTTGTAGAAGCTGAAGATCATGTTTCACCCTTAATTACCGTTATTTGATCTTGAATTGCCATCAAAGAATGCATCAATGAATTTGTCCTCGGAAATATTTTTCATGGTTCCTCACGAGAGTCAGAGCTTCGTCATGAATTCACAGTGCTTTCACTCATTCTTGCAATTGGATCTTATTTTGGCAACTATGAATGTCAAGATTGGCATTCATAATTTCGCCACCACTGGAGCGATAGTGAAAAAGAAATGAGATGCAGTAATAGTTACTAAGCTATGTAGGCTCGACAGAAAAATATTGGCATTCCTAATTTCACAACCACAAAAACCAACAAGGGCACCATCAATTTCTAAACAAACATGACTACGGAAATAAGAAAAACACCCTAAAATGATAAACTTTGCCTTATGTTTTCAGTTTTGTTACACAAACATGCAATGCTAATCGGCACCAAATTATACAAACGAGCAAGGGGGGCACTCCTACTTCCAAAAGAATGAAATAGTATGAGTATACAACCACCAATGACGTAATGCACGCACTATGTACAACAAATGCAACGGTACCAAAAGAGGGAGGATCAGGTTCAATGTGATTGTACTCTTGGTGTGCTGCTGCACCTGATCACCCACCATCTGCTGCTGGGTCCAACAGCTGACAGGTTGTATCCCAAAGATGGTGGGTGATCAGGTGCATCAGCACACTAAAAGTGTGCAATCACATTGTATCTGATCCTTCATGTTTCATTGATCCAACCAAATGAAGGTCTCTCTCTCTCTCTCTCTCTCTCTCTCTCTCTCTCTCTCTATTTATATATATAGATAGATAGATAGAGAGAGAGAGAGAGATTTAATAGGAATTAGGAAACAACATCGCAAAAGAGTTCTCAATTAATATGAAACAGCACTTGCATTACAATGGAAAGGATAATCAGGCTTTGAATGTTACATCTTACCTGGGAGACTTTAAGCTTGGACATCTTGCACAGGGAACTAGTCGTAACAGTGAAAGTTTTCTTCTTGGCCTGGTCTGAAGATGTGGGAGCTACATCAAAGAGAGTACATTCACAGCCATGAGATAACATGGAAAAACAAAATAACAGCATTAATATCAATAGCAAATCAAGATTTTCTAAACTTGGGTCGTGCAAAATGCCTCAGGCGTGAACTCGGTCTCTCAAAGCAATATATTAAAACATGACATCCTGCTCTGAGAGAAGAATGAGTCTTGAATTGGGTTGATTCGGGGCAGTTTTTATCAGTGGTGCAACTTCATCTGCCAAGGCATCTCAGTAGGATGAGTCAGCCCAGTTCCAACAGCTCATGGTCACAACTGGAGCAGAGCAGGCTCAAGTAGACCAAGTTTTAGGTTGCTCAGTCTTAAAGATTTCATCAAAGTCATATCAGTCAATATTAGGAGAACTTGCATCCAGTCTTGCCACCAGAATTCTTTTTTCTATCATGTTAATAAAATCATTTTTTCTTGTATAATCTACTGGAAGTATTGTAATGAATGGGCAGAGCATGCAGTAGGTAGTAGATCAGATATTCCTACTTTGGTTCAACAATGTTTCAAAGCCAATTTGCCATATTCCCTTTAAATGTCTATAACGTAGTTGAAAAATTCAAGACCCAACTTGCTTCTGGGAAAATCAACTTGGCCTTGTGTGCAGCTTAACCAATGTCACTACATGCTTGTGGAGTTAAGTCTGAGCCATCTCTTGCTAAACAGGAGGATTTTGATGCAAATAACTAAGTTTCACAGGCTCCAACATTTGCCAAGCTCTTTATAAATCTTTCGTTTTTCTTGACTCTGAACTTAGATATAGGTTAAGTAGCGTTTGATTACACAAAGTCAAGTTGATGAATGTTTGTAATTACCCAAATGGGTACTTAAAACATACTTTCACTAAAAAGAGGGAGAAAGAAGAGAAAAAATATGCCAATCAATTAGTGTAATGGATTTTTGAAACCTCCAATAAGAAATTTAAACAAAATTGGTGTACAACCTGATGATATGACAGCTAAAGAATGTTGGTTCACCATACCTTCCTTAATGTAACTTTAGAAGCCTTCCAGCAAAGCAGAATTCTTGAGCTGGGCTCTAGCCTCCTATTATATATAGAAAACTTTCAGATAGAGCTCATAGAAATTGAATGATAGCATACTACTGTGCATTAAGCATAACATGTTAAGCAAACAGGAAGTTTTCTTTTATAACCTTGCTTATTTGTAATACAAATTATATGATCATGCATTAAAATGATATATCAAGGTTTTAAGATGTGCCCCCTCATTCTCCAAAAGACATAGAAGCTGGCACAGCAAGCAGCATGGGAAGAATAGAAGCATCCTTGAAAAAATCTTGAACCCATAAAAAAGCTTGAAATTACAAGGAAATTCAAAACTTTACTACCTTACACCCAAATGTTTTCCAAAGAACTTCAAAAGTAAAATAAAAAACTGCTCAAGCCAGAATAATTTTCTTTTTTTGGACTTAAGAACATAGTCCTAAAGAAATTAATATTTTAAATAACAGAACAAAATTAACATATGTGAACTATGTCCTAGTATAGATAGGTATTTATTAGCCCTACACATTGTTAAAGAATATCATACTACATGTATATGTGCTACCCTCATAACTGTGTACATGTCTATTATTGAGGGGCATTTCTGTAACATATTGTCCTCTTGTGTAGCAAAGGGGGTTGACCCCTATATGTTGTGTATTCTCAATCTTTTTGAGGTTAATAAAGCCCCAACTCTTTGAGTGTTCTTCTTCTTCTTCTTCCAGTGCTTAGACTCTCTCTGTGCAATATGGTATAGAGCCATATTGGCATTAGTAAGAGGAGATTGTGGGAGCATCCGGAAGCATAGTTGGAAAACTCATGACTCGGGCTCAGATCAGACCCCTACTAGGTCACCAAGTCAGCAGGTTGACTTGGTGACTAGGATGAGTCAGGACTTTATATTTTATAGTGTAAGCATATGAATAAGACATGAAAATAACTAAACTTCAAGCTAATATCAATCGCTAAGTTACAAAAACATATAATTATGCATGATTATTAACTTTTTTCATTGAACAATATTAGATTCCTCATAACAAGTGACTTTATATAAGAACTATGCATTAAAATAATAAAATACATGATAAAAAAGATTTATTTAATAGGTTGGATTGGCAGTCCTGAATCGTGACCCAGTTGGGGTCTGATCTGGGTCGACTCGGGCGATTCCCGAGTCGACTCACCGGGTTTGCCAACTATATCCGGAAGGAATCATTTTTGTTCCACCTGAAGCAGGCACGAAACCCGAGGTGATGACATTAGCACGCCCAAGTGACTTTTTGGGTTTGGCCTGTTTGATGTAGGGATTTGGTAGAGCTTAATTTTAGAAGAAATATGCAAAAAAAAAATCATTGTAATCGGAGTAGTTTTGGATTTTTTATAATTTTTCCAATATTTTCTGTTTTTGGTTTCAAGTTTAGTTCAAATTTGTCTAATCTGCTTGGCGTGAGTTTATCAACTGTTTCTATGAATGCAAATGAGATGGTTCATAGTCGTTTTTGAGTGGGTCGTCATCTGATTGTGGTATTGGGGCTCAAAAATCATATGTAGCTGAGTTTTGACGAGTTTTTGAGCATTTTACTGTTGGCGGTAAACCAATTTTGGGTAATTTGCTTAGTTTCGACTGCTATAGCTGTCGCAGCAGGATACAAGTGTGTAGAGCTTTGATTTGGGCACACCTTTTGTATAGTTTGTGGGTGTTATTGGTGTGCATATGCAGTTTGTGGGTGTTATTGATGCACATGCATTACTTTGGGTGTTGGTAGATATCTTTGTTGAGAGTCTTGAGATTTCTGTGAAGTAATTGTCTTTGTTGTGCTTGCTGTAGTAGAGGTTTATACAGACTGTATTGTTTCTGTTTTTTTGTTGTATTGAGTGTGTTTGTGTGCAGCCTTGTGAATTTGTAGTTTGGGGGCTGTGGTAATATGGAGAAAGGATACCCAATGCACCATGCAACAGGATTATAAAGGTACCCCTTATAGTTATCTAGATACCCAACAAACATGCATACATAAGGCCTTTCATCGAACTTGATCCTCAAAGACTTATCTATGTGCACATAACATGTGCAGCCCCATGCTTTTAATTCATCATAATCTGGATTCTTCCCTATAACTTGTAAAATGGGGATTTATTTTTCAACCTTTTTATTGGCAGCTTGTTTATCACAAAAACAGCAGAATGAAAGGCCTTTGTCCATAAAATCATGGGTATATTGCTAGCATGAATCATCGCAAGACTACTCTCTACAATATGGTGATGTTTTCTCTCGCTAACGCCATTTTGTTGAGGTGTATATGGACAAGATATTTTGCGATTAATTCAATTATCATTCAAATAGTCAATGAATTCTTTTAAACAAACTCTCCATCTCCATCACATTGAAAAATAAGAATAGGATTAGGGAAATGGTTCTTAAGAAACCTATGAAACTTGTGAAATATGTTGAATACCTCAGATTTATGATTCATAAAAAATATCCAGGTATAACGAGTGAAGTCATTCACAAATATGACATAATATTTACTTCTAGATAACAAATTCTTGGGTGGAAGACCCATACAACATAATGAATTATTTCAAAAGGTTTGGAGGTATTATTACTAGATAAAGGAAAAGGCAAAACATGACTATTACATATTTGACAACTTAGCATAAAGAACCTTTAGACATTTGACATAGATTGAACTTAGGAACATGATGATTAGAAACAAGTTCTTCAACAAAAGACCTATTATAATGAACTAAATGACTATGTCACATTTCAGGCTTATTTGACTCATCAATACTAGAGACATAAATAAAAGAAGAAAATGACAAGGGCATCAACTTCAGTTTGGGCAGTACTTTAAAGGTTGCTTTTCCAACTTGGTTCTACCTGAAGACATACATATTCCCACATCTCTGCCCTTCAGTGAACGTCTTCTTCATGAGAAGATCCTTCAAATAAACATTCAAGGGTAAATGAGATGCTTGAATTTATTATCATCTAGAAGTTTAGAAACATAAATCAAGTTTTTCTTGATATTATGAACATTGGATAAGGAAAGGACTTTAGAACTAAAAATAGGAATGGAGACTTGACCAACATGAGATATGAGGTGTTGAGTTCCATCTCCCATCACAACATTGCCTTTATCATGATAAGGAACTAAGAAAACTTACCCATATCATCACTGATGTGGTTAGTGTAAGGAAGTGAGTTTCTCTAATGATATTCACTAAATCACCAAAAGTAGGCACTCAAGAGAGTTCCACCAAAATACCAAAATGAACACACAAAGAACCACAAATGGGTTTGCTCATAAACACCCACTAAAGGGCACAAGAACAAGGAATAAAAAATAATATATTTATTGATCTCAACCCATGAAAGAACCTTACAATTAAGAGGGGGTTTCACCCCTATTTATACACACATAAGAGTCTCTAAGAGAAATGTTGGGAGAGGTCCCAATGGTTCCAATAGAGCCATTGGGCTCTCTCTCCAATGTCTCTCTACATTGAAAAGAACAAAAAGGAAAAAGGAAAAAAGGCAAAAAAGGAACTGACCTAGTTAATATTTACTAGTTAGGTACTAACCTAACATATACATATATATATATATATATATATATGTGTGTGTGTGTGTGTGTGTGTGTACACATATGTTGTATATACATTTACATGCCTTACGGTTGAATAACTGAAAATTTGTCCAAGAGAAAGTGGAATCTAGGAGAAGCGAGACGTTTGGTAAAGAAGTAAGCCAATTGATATTCTGAAGTAACGTAGAGAAGATCAATAGTGCCATGTAGGTATTCCTCTCGTACATAGTGACAGTCAATCTCAATGTGTTTGGTTTGTTTGTAGAAGGTTTGGTTGCTACCAATGTAGATGAAACTTTTGTTGTCACAGCACAATCATGATGCTCATGAACTTTGAACGTCCATGTCAGCCAGCAATCTCCTTAGCCAGACCACCTCCATAGTGGTTGTAGTCATGACTCGATATTCTACTTCGATTGAAAAAATAGACTTTCTGCTGCTTATTTCACGTCTATGAAATCAACGAGTCCACTAAAAACATACAAAAACCAGTGGTTGAGTGTCGGTTATTTGGATCACCTCTTCAGTCAGCATCAGTATAAGCAAGTAAATCTAAGGAGGAAGAAGCAGACAAGAAAAGTCCTCTAAAAATAAAAGTTTTGATATATCTAATAATATACAAGACTGCTCTCATATGAAGAGTGGTGGGAGCATGTTGAAACTGACTCAATGTGTGAAATGCATGTGCAATGTCAGGCCTTATAATTGAGAGATATGATAGTACCCCAATAAATTGTCTATAAGGTGTTGGGTTTTTGAGTGGTTCCCCATCATCAATCTTCATTTTGACATTGACAACTTCAGAAGTATCAAGCTTCTTGTCATCTGAGATACTAGACCTGACAACAATATATAGAAAAAATTTAGATAAAGTCAGCAGATAACCTCTAGAAGAATAAGCAACTTCTATACCAAGGAAGTATTTTAAAAACCTCAAATCAGTCATTTCAAAATGTGTTTTGAGAAGCCCTTTAATGTGTTCAACTGTTATATATATATATATATATATATATATATATATATATATATATATATATATATATATAAAACTGTAATTCCTTTGCATTGCCTGGTAGGGGTATTTTGGTCCTTTTACTTGTACAATAAGTTGTTTATTAGAAACAACTTATTTTTTTTCTTTTTTTTTTCTTTTTATTCTTTTGAGCATTGAGGCCCCACGTTTGGAGTCGTTAGGGCCCCAACGATCATAAATATGACCGTTGAGAGCTCCCCAACGACTCCAAGAGTGAGGAGCTCCCAATGACTTCTCCTCCTCTTTTTTGTATATATATATAGGGGTGTCCCCCCTTCATTTGTGAAGTGTTCTTACACCCATATTCTCAATAGTATTTGCCTTTTTGTCTTTTGGCATTATCCCTTTGTGGATTTATGTGTGTGCACTTAAAGTGCTTGTATTCTTTTTTGTTTATTGTCCATTGTTGGACTTGTAAGTGTTCTACACTTGATATTTATATTTCCGCTTACTTCATTACATTTAACTCCCTATTTATCACTTTATGTGATGATCATATCGTCCACGTAGAGGAGAAGGATAATAATACTTGCATTAGAAATCTTAACAAACAAAATTGTGTCGGTCAGACATGATTGAAATCTAATATCAAGCATAACTTGACTAAACCTGTCATACCAAGCCTTTGGTGCTTGTTTAAGACCATATAGTGCCTTGTCTAAATGAAGAGCCTTTCCTTTAGGAATAACTATGTCGGGCGGTGTTTTTTTATACGCTTCTTCAACCAAGTTTTCATTAAGAAATGCATTATTAACATCCATTTGATATATAGGCCGTTTCTTTATAGAGGAAAGAGCTACTAAGGTTCTAATAGTGGTCATTCTAGTAACTGGTGCAATTGTCAACTAATCTAGCTTTGTACCTTTTCAGAGTTCCATCACTCTTGGTTTTAATCTTATATACCCATCGACACCCTGTAGGTTTCTTTCTTGGGAGAATATCTTGGATAATCCAAGTATTTTCTTTTTTTAAAGCATCTAATTCTACTTTAATTGCTTCTACCCATTAAGGATGATTCTTTGCTTGAGCATAATTAGAGGGTTCTATATAGGAATGTATCAACGCAATGTAGACTTGATACTTAGGTAAAAAGAACTTTTAAGACACAAATTTCTCAAGGGCTTTTAATACACTAGACGATCTTCTAGATTGTGTTTCTACATGTTTTTCATCATTGGTATATTTTTCAAGAGCACATGGATGTTCAAAATTACTACGCCTGAAATATTGGAAACAACCTTGATCCTTATAAAATGGTTCTTTACTCATATCATGAGGTTATTCTTCACTGACCTCCTGATCTTCATTAATATCACAATCACCAATCTTCAGAATTAGATCCAACAAAAAAGAATACTCAGTTATTTCCTTAGTTTTCTTAAATTCAGAAAAAAAACTTTCTTTTTCTAAAAAGGACACATTTCTTGAAACATATAGCTTTTTATTTTTAACATCAAAACATCTATGGCCTTTTTTATTATTTGCATACTCTAAAAAAAGACACGAAACAACACGGGGAGAGAGTTTGTCATTTTTATCTATAAAAACAAAACATTTACACTCATAGACTCTCGATCTAGAGTAATTTGGAACTTGTTTAAAAAGTTTTTTAATAGGAGATACATTTCAAAGAAGAGGATGGCATTCTGTTAATAAAATAAATAATAGTCAATGTGGCTTAAGCTCAAAATTCTTTGGGTACTTGGTTTGTAATAAACAAAGTTCTTGTTGTTTCTATAATATGCCTATGCTTTCTTTCAACCAAACCATTTTAT
This sequence comes from Nuphar pumila, assembly GCF_984573655.1. Classification (NCBI taxonomy): domain Eukaryota; kingdom Viridiplantae; phylum Streptophyta; class Magnoliopsida; order Nymphaeales; family Nymphaeaceae; genus Nuphar; species Nuphar pumila. Next base: position 5,397,954 of record NC_143263.1, on the reverse strand, counting down.
TGAGGTGTGTAAGGACAAGATTTTTTATGTGTGATACCATTTAAGTTTAGGTAGTCTTTAAATTCTTTTGATAAAAACTCTCCCCCTTAATCGGTGCAAAGATGAAAATATCACTTTTTGACCAAATTATGAAATATTTGAAAATGTGAAAATTTCATACTTGTGTTTAAGAAAATAAATCCAAATGTATCTCGTGAAATCATCCACAAAAATTACATAATACACAAAACCACCCTTAAATGGAACAGATGTTGGGCCCCAAACGTTTGAATGTATTAACTCAAGTGGTTGGGAAGAAACAAATGTTCTTTCTTGAAATGATAATCTCTTCATTTTGCCAAGAATGCAATTTTCACATGTAAAATTTTCAGAATTACAAAAAATTCTCATTTTTGGAAAAAACTGAATCATGTATATACTAGGGTGGACAAGCCTCTTATGTCATAAATCCAAATATAATTTCTGAATATTGCAACAAAATGTATTCTTGGGTATTTCCAAAAAATCCACATGTAGTACAAGCCTCCTTCTCTATGTCCTTCCCCAATCAGCTTCTCTGACTGACGATCCTGCACTCGACAACCATAAGAGAAGGAAACGTTATACTCATGGTCAGATAATTGAGAAACAGCTAAAAGATTTAAATTTAATTTAGGAATATATCTAATTTTTAGAATATATTTTTTTTTTAATTTTGAAAAACGTTTTCAAAATTTTCTATTCTTTTTATCTCAAGAGATGCGCCATCAACAGTGAATACATTTGACCCACTTGAGTAATGACATTCAAACAATATATCACCATTTGGTGTCATATGAAAAGAAGCACCTGAGTCAAGAAGTCAAAGAGATTTATTGAGATCGAAGAAGTCGTAGGAAGAAACCGCGGCTCTAGTTGATGAGGATGCTCCTTTGAGTAGAGGTTGAAGAGCTTTCACTAATTGTGTCAATGACATATTTCCAATGGATGGATCATGTGAAATTCTTGTATCACTTGACTCTTATGGAGGTCTAACAAAAGCAACCTTCTTCTCATAAGGTTTCTTCAATTTAAGACAATATGTTTTGACATGTTCCGATTCACGACAATAGTGAAAAAGTTTGTTTATATTTTACATGTATGCCTTGCCCGACCCATATGTATTATGGGTCTGGATATTATACCATACCCGACCCATATTGTAAAACAAAGTGTATAAATACAAGTTCTAGGTCACGATCTTTGTATTGGAAATCGTGACAGCCGCAACCCCTCTTCTTTTCTTCATCCTCCTTTTCTCGTGAGACAGATTCTGGAGAAATCTGACATGGTATCAGAGCAAAGAACCATGAGAGATCGATTTCCTTCCAATCAAGAGGTTCCTTTCTTCCTTCTTTTCTCCTTTTTTGCAAATCTAACCTAAAATCTATCTACCTTCTTCTTGTCTAGAATATTCAGATCTGGTCATGAATCTGCGTCAGATATGAAGTATTCTAGTTTTTGTATATTCTCGACTTTAAATTCTGTCTTGAATATTCAGACTTGATCGTGCATATGCGTCAGATCTGAAGTATTCAATCTCTGCGCTTTCTCAATTTTCTTTTAACAACTTGACTAAAATATTCAGATCTGATTGTCAATCTACATCAGATCTGGAATATTAAGTTCCACATTGACATTAATTCTATATACATCAGACCCAAAGTTGGATCTGTGTTTTGATCTGCTCAGCCTTGATATTTGACATCAGATCTGAAATCTGAGTCCAACCTATCAAGTATATACAGACTTCTTCTTGTCGTCACATCTAATATTCATATAAAACTCTATTCTTTGATCGCACAATATCCACTGCGACTTATCTGAGAAAACATCTCAGATTTTAACTCTGTCTAGTGTGTGTTGTTCAAAACTTCTTCCTGCGTCAATCTCAGCCTAAAAAAAGAGTAAGAAAAGTTTTAGATCTGGTTTTCTCTTCGGATCTGAAAGCTTCTGATCACTGATTCCTTGAAGGTTGCCTAGCTTAAAAAAAATGAACAACAAGTTTCTCTGGCAGTGGACTGTGCACTTCATGAATATCTTTGTTAAATTTTTAAGTCATGGATTCCTTCCATTCTCCTCAATCCGGTCTTTCTTCAAGCTTCCTCAATCAACTTGTTTCCGAAAAGTTAACCACCTCAAACTTCTTGATTTGGAAGAGACAAATCATTCCTTTTATAAGGAGTCAAGGTCTCTTAGGTCATCTGGATGGAACCACTCCAACCCCGCTAGAATTTGCTACGAGAGAAGAGAAAGATGATAAACGGGCAATTTAAATTGTGTATGTCAAAAATGCACAATATCTCAACTGGGAGAGGAAGGATCAGTCAATAGTTGCATATATTACCTCTACATTGTCTCAAGCGGTTCTTGTTGTAATCCCTGACAATTGTACGATCATGCAACTTTGGGAAAGACTGGTTCAGATGTATTCACAAGTTTCACAGGCAAGGATGGTTTTTCTCAAGAGGGAATTTCAGCCGCTGAGAAAAGATTCCATGACCATCATGGAATATCTAAACAAGATGAAGACTATCACGGATCAACTTGCAATTATAGGATGTGCAGTGAGCGATAGTGATATGGTGCAACAAGCTCTAAGTGGATTGGGATCCGAGTACAATATGATCGTCACTTCAATACTGTGCTTGCCTGCTCTTCCTACTTTTGATGAGTTGCGGGCTAAATTAATTCAGTATGAAATGACTCTGAAAGGCTTTTCTGAAGAAAATCACACTCACACGAATCCACGAAAAGTTTTTGCCACAGGGGTGACTTACAGTCGAGGACGGGGGCAAGGTGGACAAGGGCGAAATGGACATGGGGGACGTGAATTGCTTCCCACTCCTAATATGTCGACCATTGCTCAGGGACAAAGACTCATCCCCACTTGCTTTCTTTGCAACAAAAGGGGGCATATCAAGGCAAATTGTTGGCACAATCCTGAAAATAAAGGAAAGGCTCCACAGACAATATAAAAGGAAGCCCAGCAGCATCAGAGAAAGTAGAGAGATTAGAGAGTTGTTGATATCTGTCTTGTCAGGATTGAATCTAAAGCAAAATGACCAAGGAACTTGGTTTGTTGACTCCAGAGCAACAACCCACGTGACTGGTGATGCAGGTAAACTTTTCAAACCTATTCCTTATTTTGGAAAAAGTAAGATTGTCATTGGAGATGGTTCTTACCATGTAACGCCCCAAAAATTTTAACCTTAATTATAGTTCAAATATTGAAATTTCAAGACCAATTTTTTTTATAAGTATAAGTAAATCAGATCTTATAATGCGGAAAGGATTTTTAAAAATGGTTAAAACTTTGAACGCGGTTACACTAAAGATAACAATCAAATCAAAATGTACGGGATATACACATTTCAAACCACGTACAATATAAGATTGAAATATGAAGAGTTTTAATTTCATTTCAAATCAGAGTATGAAAAAATACTTCAGTCTCTACATGATCAAGTACTTAAAACGAAAAGATCATGAATACCAAGATCGCAAGGTAAGAGTGGACCCTCGAGGATGCAGCTCGACCAACGTTTTGCTTCAACTACTCATCATACTTTACTTGCATTACCTGTCCTCTATAAAATGGGGTCAGACTCGCTAAAGTCTGGTAAAGCAACCCAAACTCAAACTTAAAGAAAACATATCAAGCATTTAAAGGTAAAGATATATTATTCATCCATCGACAAGTGATAAACAAGGGAACAATGTCCTATGAGTCATTCATTTCAAGCATTCGAACATAAAGCATTTAAAAGCATTTCATCACTTAATATTCTATTCAACCTTAACTCACGTAATAAAGCAATATCTATATGCATTCAAGTCATACAAGTCATCGCATATATATATATATATATATATATATATATATATATATATATATATATATATATATATATATATATATATATATATATATATATATATATATGCATCTAAGACATTCAGATCATTGCATAATTTTTATAAACAATAAGTCAAATCACATTTGACCATTTCAACGTAAAACACACACATACCTTATAAGTAATTTAGTTAGATATTCATGATAACATCAATCATGATACATAGGTGTGATATATTTACTTAGACAATCATAATGCAATCATTTGCAATGAAACTATGTAGGCGTGATGTATCATTCACCTAATAAGTCAAAACTAGTCATTTCTAGGCGTGATGTGTCATTCATCTATACGCTAATATAAACGTCACAATCATAATCTCATATCAAGATCTAAAATCAATAAGGATCTGATTATCATATCTGAGTTCAATATATAATCATGCTATAATAGAAAAGCCAAATCTATAGATTCATAACTGGCTATCTCAATCAACTCAGAAGATCATCACAATTCATCATAACATTTCATTTATTCATAATAAAGATTTACAAAATCCACGCCGGATCACCTGGTCTGGGAAATGTACGACCTCACAAGGAGTTACCGCCCTAGACGGATGGTCTACCTGGTCTTGGACAATGCACTTCCTCACAGGAATATACCGTCTTCGCGGGCTACCTGCTCTTGGACAATGCACTTCCTCACAGAGACTTACTGCTTTAGCCGGATTACCTGATCTGATCATGCACACCCTCACAGAGAATCCTTTGGGAACAGTTTCTCAACGGGTACTATATCCAGTGAAAACTATTGTGATACATGCATCAATACAATTGACCACTCTCAGGGTCAATAGCCATCAATACGGGCATAAGCATGTATACAATCAAAGCATCACATCATACATCACTTCATATGACATTAAAATTATAAAATCACACATTTAACCAATAAGGCTTCATGAACCAAAGTTCACTATTGAACTTAAACATTTATCGCATGCATTCATAATTTCATTTCACGTGGCATTTAAATCATATCATACAAAAGCATATTATCTTAAGCATCATATCATCGCCATAAAGAACATTACACTTCGTAAATTGAACCTCGAAGCATGCGTAAACAAAACATGAGTTCTATGCATGCATACGTGAACATGCACATTTCATAATACGAAGCAATTAAACCTCAACATATATAACTCCTACGTAGTTCGAGATTTGCATACACGATAAAGGTCATGCATTTTTCACCACATAAATCAATATATCACCTTAGATATAATTTTGTAAGGGTTGGTCAAAATCTCATTGACCATCTTACTGTACATCATACGCATATATTTCGCAAGCAAACAAGACTTACAAGTTTAAAACAATTTATAACATTCGCATGCATTCTTCCATACAAGAATAAATGAGTTCATCATATGACAAGACAATATATATAACATTCACATTATGCATCGAACACGACTTATACATATCCATAGTAGTTATATGTGCACCATGTATCAAATTCATACCAACACACAAAGCAACATAGTATGCGCAAACCAAAGTATGATGGCACACATTGCGTATATATTATACATTCATAAGTGCACGAGCATTCAAACCCACACACAGGTGTACCTGCAACAAACACACTCCATATTCTGCTAACTACAATCATGACAAGCATGATCTCCGAATTACAATCACAAGAGTCCTAGAAATCCATAGCTAAGTGAAGTGTGTGAGCATAAATTATATTTGCAATTCATTTAAATATTCAGTGCAACGACATCATGCTTACACAATTAGTGCCTAAACGTGCTCTCTACAAGTTCAGTTAAGGTATCTTACCTTAAAAATGTGAAGAACAATGAATCAAAACTCAAAAGACCGAGGAGTTTCGAAGTTCGCAAAGACCGCTATCCAAGCAATACAACGAACCCTTCGTGTGCGATCGCAAATGCCAAAAACTCAAAAAATGCCAATTATAACAAGATTAGCCAAAAATAGCAAATTACCCTATAAATCATTACCAAGAGCCAAATAACACACAAATACACTCCAATAATTTACAAACTTCATCAAAAATATATTTAAATATAATATATATATATATAAATAGTGATTTATAGCCCAAAATAGTTCTATAAATGCAAATTATACCCTGATTGACTTGAATGAACAAATAAATATGTAATAAATAAATAAATAAAATTCAAAAGCTAGAAACACATTTATAATTTGGAGATAAAAAAAATGAGTTCTTTATTTATTAATAATCCTTAAAAATTATGGGTTTTACATACCATCCTGTTTCTCACGTTGGAAAGTCTATCATTCCTATGTTATATTCTACCCTTGAACTTTCCAATGTCCTTCATGCTCTCAATATCAAGAAAAATATTGTCTATGTTTCTAAACTTGTTGATGATAATCATGCTTCAGTCGAATTCACTCCCTTTTCTATGCAGGTCAAGGACCTTCGCATGAGGGAAACATTCGCTGAAGGAAAGAGACAAGACAATATGTATGTCTTTCAAGAAGATTCATGTCATTCAACCTGCCCTGCTCATCTGAATTTGAAGTCTTCATTAGAGTCATGTTCTTTTTCTTCTGAAAATGTTCTTAGTATTTCTGAATGTAATAAGCATTTTCTATGGCACAGTCAGTTAGGACATTATGGGAGTCATTTTATTAAGAAACTTGTTTCTAATAATCTCATTTCAAAAGAAAGTCTCAATGTCGAAGAGAGAAATCAAAAGTGTTCCAGTTGTCTTTTATGCAAAAGTCATGTATTACCTTTTCGTTCCATTAATAAGAGAGTTTCAAAGCCTTTTGAGATAGTATGTTCTGATGTATGGGGGCCTACCCTAATTGCCTTTGGATCTGGAAGTAAATACTACTTAATTTTTGTTGACAGCTATTCTCGATACACCTAGATATACTTCATGAAAAATAAGTCAGAAGTTTTTCTTTTATTTCAGAACTTTCTCTCCTTAGTAAAAACCAATTCTCTGAGTCCATCCAATTTTTCCAATCTGATGGAGGGGAGTTCTCATCCAGTGAATTTATTTCTTTTCTTCAAAATAATGGGATAGGAAGAACGGTATTTTGTCCACACACACCACAACAAAATGAGATTGCTGAGCGAAAACATAGGCATATCGTTGAAAGTGTGATGAGTATGCTACACGACAGTAATCTTTCCATTAATTTGTGAACAAAAACTTTTCATTCCGTCGTACATGTGATAAATAGGCTGCCTATGGTTGTTTTGGAAAATAAGTCTCCTCATCACTGTCATTTTAGAGTTCATCCTAATTATCATGATTTACGTGTTTTTTAATGTGTTTGTTATGTGCACATTGATCAGTCTCTGAGAAACAAGTTTTAAGACAAGGCTCATAAATGTAGATTTGTGGGATATGCAGACAACTACAAAGGATACATGCGTTATGACCCTGCTAACAGACGTATCAAAACTACGAGAAATGTTGTCTTTGACAAGCTGAATTTTGATCATAAAGCTGGCACAACTGATATGCCCTCTACCACAGTTGAAGTTTATTATCCTTGGTTGAATTCAGAACTCTTTGCTAGTCCCAATGAAGGATGTTCTTCAGACTACGTGCAGTAGGAAGAAGAGAGGTCTGAGATCCTTGGTGCATCGGGATCACAGAATGGGGAAGAAGCACTATCATTGGTACCGAGCATTTATAAGAAAATTTCTTATACCAGACAAAGAACGACTGCCTCAGGACTCTTAAATCGCACACCAGAGGCTGCATCTACTTCCTCACATACTTCTGAGCTTAGGAGATCCAATTGTATGCGGCATCCTATTGATAGGTGGGTCAGCTATAACAACTTCTCCATGGACTTTCAGCTCTTTTTAACTGCCCTCAACAGGGAAGATGAACCTATTATGTATTATCAGGCAGCCACTTCTAAGAAATGGGTAGAAACCATGAATGATGAAATGCAAGCCTTGCACAAATGTAAAACTTGGGAAATTGTTCCCAGACCGCTTGACAGAAATGTGGTAGGATGCAAATGGGTCTACAAAATAAAGTATAAATCAGATGAGACCATTGAACGATACAAGGCAAGACTCATGGCAAAGGGGTTCACACAAGAAGCGAGGCAAGACTATGATGAGATTTTTAGTCCAATTGTGAGAATGAGAACGATTCAAATTATTCTTTACTTAGCTGTTGAACATGGATGGACGTTGAGTCAGCTTGATGTTAAAAATGCATTCTTGCATGGGGATTTGAAGGAGAAAGTTTACATGGAACAACCACCTGGATATTATGAGCAAGATTATAGAACACATGTATCCAGGCTAAAAAGGGCTATCTATGGCCTAAAGCAAGCATGTTGTTCCTGGTTTGATAGTTTCTCTCTTGAGATTCAGAAGCATGGATTTTCCCACTCCCTACTGGATTACTCATTATTCATTTTTAGAGGGCAAAATGTGACCACCTTATTACTAATTTATATTAATGATATTGTCATCACAGGAAACTCTGAAGATCACATCAAAGAAGTGAAAAAACTATTGGGTCAGAGGTTCAAAATGAAAGATCTTGGTGCCTTACTTTATTTTCTTAAGGTAGAAGTCGACAACCGAGCTGATGGCTTGACTCTCACTCAACACAAGTATACGATGGACGTTCTAAGCAAAGCAGGTATAAAGGATTGTAAACCTCTAGGAACTTCAAGTATTCTTCACCAAAAACTGAGTGCTCATGATGGAGACCCGTGTGAGGATCCCACCAGGTATCGCAGTCTAATAGGGATGTTACAATACCTCACATTCACTCGACCCGATATTGTTTATTCAGTCAATCAAGTGTCTTAGTTCATACATGAACCACGTACTGGACATATGGAGGTTGTTAAAAGAATACTCATATATCTGAAAGGAACAATTGGAGATGGATTGATATATTCTCTGAAATCGTCTGGCAAGGATATGCGTGAGAATATTGTATATTGTGATGCAAACTGGGCAGGGGATCCAGATGAACAAAGGTCTACATCAGGATATTGTGTCTTCATTGAAAGAAACTTAGTATCCTGGAGTAGTGAAAACAAGTATTGAGGCCGAGTACAGATCCATGGTTGTCGCTACTGCTGAAGTCACATGGGTCAGGCATTTACTAACCAAAGTGGGAGAAGTGATCTCTCGGTCTATCTTGCTGTGTGATAATCAAAGTGCTCTCAACATGTCATTCAATCTAGTACATCACAGTCGCGCTAAGCATATTGAAATAGGTCAACATTTTGTGAGGCAGAAAGTTGAAGAAAAGGGGATCGAGCCCAAATTTGTTAACACTGAAAGACAAGTTGCAGATATATTCATAAAAGGCTTGACAAAAGATCGTTTTTGGATGCTTAAAGGCAAGTTGTTCATGGTTCAAAACCATGATCAACTTGAGGGAGGGTGAACAAGTCTGTTTATATTTTACATGTATGCCTTGCCCGACCCATATGTATTATGGGTCTGGATATTATACCAGACCAGACCCATATTGTAAAACAAAGTGTATAAATATAAGTTCTAGGTCACGATTTCTGTATTGAAAATCGTGACAACCGCAACCCCTCTTCTTTTCTTCATCCTCCTTTTCTCGTGAGACAGATTCTGGAAAAATCTGACAAATAGTAGCAAATAACTTTTTTCTCACATCATTGACTTGCTTTCCATAATGTTCATCATTTGACCTCACATAGTGTGGTGGCTTGTAGGTACGAACATAGTTTTCCAGTCTAGATACAGCTAGAACCGAGTCATTATCACTCTTATTGATTCACTTTTTAAGCCTATTTTCTTTCATAATTCTTCTATGGTGTCTTCTATTGAGGAAACTTTTCCTTGATGAAGAAGAGTGGATTTAGTGGATTCAAAATCCAATCTCAAACCATTGATAAATTGATAAATATGCGCCACATTTATTTGATTTTGGTGGAGTTTAATATCTTTGAGACAATGCCACTTTGGTTCAAGAAGATCCAACTCTTCTCATAATCCGGACAATCCATTATAGTATTCTCTAATACATTTGTCTCCTTGAGTCATATTTTGTATCTTGTCTTGCAAGTTGCACACATGTGCAATATCTTTAAGAGAATGCATTCTCTTAAGGTAATCTCATGCATCGTTTGCATGCTTGAATTTAGCAAAAATAGAGCATTTCTTAATGTCTACACTACTAATTACCCAAGACAATCTTGGCATGCCTCATTCTCCATTCCTTTCACTTCTCATAAGTGGTCATTGCCTTATTTTTCTTACCCTCCATAAGAGGTACCTCTTTATCTTCTTCTGCTTTGGTAAGGATTAGCTTGGGTTCCGAATCGATCTCATCTACTAGTCCCCACAACCCTTTTCCCCATATGATGTGTTTTATAATTGAAGCCCATATTACATAATTTGAATCATTGAGCTTAATAGGTTTTATGGTGACATTTTCATTGTCATCCATTTTTACAAGGGTATAAACAAAAGAGAAGAATAGAGAGAAGTAGAGAAAGAAGAAAAAAAAAACAAGAGAAAAGGTGGAAGTCATGAGCACGTAAAGGTGGAAGTCACGAGCACTCCACCACCAAGCAAAAGCCACCAATCACGAGCACTTTGAATAGAGATTGCAAAAGAGCTTTAACACTTTCAAATTTGGAGTGGCACGCTTCCTAATGTACGAAAACAATTTCAGCTTCATCACCAAACTTTCATACCATGTAAGGAAATGAGCTCCTTCGACGATATTCACAAAAACACTAAAAGTGGGCACTCAAAAGAGTTCCACCAAAATACCAAAATGAACACAAAGAACCACAAATGAGTTCGCTCACAAACACCCACTAAAGGGCACAAGAACAAGGAATAAAAAATAATATATTTATCGATCTCAACCCATAAAAGAACCTTACAGTTGAGAGGGGGTTTCACCCTTATTTATACACACACAAGAGTCTCTAAGAGAGATGTTGGGAGAGGTCCCAACGGCTCCAATAGAGTCGTTGGGCTCTCTCCAATGTCTCTCTACATTGAAGATAACAAAAAGTAAAAACGAAAAAAGGTAAAAAAAAAAGAACTAACCTAGTTAGACACTAAGCTAGTTAATATTTACTAGTTAGGTACTAACCTAACATATATATATATGATACGTATATGTACACATACATTGTATATATATTTACATTTTTAACAATTGGCTGCCCCGGAGTCAATCTACCATATCCCTTGCTCATTTTGCTTCGGATTCAAACCATTGAGAGTAGCCAATAACACATTTTTATCCAACATTGCATTGCTGGTCTCACTTGATTGTGCCTTCTTTGGTTGCCATGTATTTCCACCTTCTGGCTTGTTTTGAACCATATTCAACTGAGTATTATACTTGGGATCATCCTTGAACCAACAATTCGCTTTTATGTGCCCAGGTTTCTTACACACGTAACAGGTAGGGATACCTCTTCCTCCTTGATTGTTTAAAAAAGGCATATTCGAAGTCAGCAACAAACCTCGCTCTGTTGCATTACTTCTTCAACGTCCTCTACCTCCACGGAATATGCAGCATCTCCCACGGAAGGATACAATATAAAGAACATCTTGGGAATCTCCTTGTCCTCTGTTTGATAGGCCTTTAAGGAATATCTCATAAGTAACTTAGGCCTCAGATGTTTAAAAGTAGAGAGAGTTTCAAGACACTCCAAAGTCGTAGAAAATACATGGTACTCTAGTTTGTTAGATGCGTCTTACCTGATTAGGGCATGCCCTTAATCTTATTAAGGTAATCCATGATAGAGGTGGTGTTGTCTTTCTTCAAATTTTGAAATTCACGCTTCAAAAACATTACCTTGGACTTTGATATCTAAGAATAAGTCCCTACTAAATGCATTCATAACTGCATAGTTGTGCAATCATTTGGGACACCGATCAAAACTTCTTGTGAAAGGGTCGAAGTGATATACGCTATGAACTCTGGATTACTGATTTGGGATGAAAAACGACTTGTCAATTCTCATCCTTTTTATCCTGCAAAGTAAACTTTGGTGGAACCAAAAGTGACCCATCCAGATGTCCTGATAGATTCTGACTCCTTATAAAAGGAATTTGTCTTTTCCAAATCAGGAAATTAGAGTTATTGAGTTTTTCAGAAACAAGTTGTAGTGGAAGACAAATTTAGAGAGGAGGAACCCAAATCCATATCAAATGATCTTTTAAACAATAAGAGATGACAGAAGGGTTAAAAGAAATACATATGCCGCTGAAAATATCAGACAAATGACCTACTTCAAACATGTATCAAGGCATAAACGAGATCCTTTTTTTTAGGGATCGGATAAAGTAGATACATAAATACGCAAGTATGAATACCCTTTTTTTATATAGGAAGCCTTGAACCAATATACTTTGTATATATAGAAGTAGGTCAAAACAAGTTGATATATATATATATATATATATATATATATATATATATATATATATATATATATATATATATAACAGAGATATAATGAGAAAGAAACACCCTGTCCTAATATAGATAGAAACTGATGATATCTAGATCTAATGAGACCTGATATCAATATGAATCAAGAACAAGTTTTAGAATATTGAGAAAATCAGATCGAGTCATATTCAAATCTGATATGAAGAAGAGAATAGCAGTTTTGCTGACAAACTAGATAAAAAATAATCAAAATTTGATTTAACGTCAGATATGATAATCAAATGCAAAAGATCCAAGAAGAGAGGATTTATCACAGCAGCCTGACAAGATTTGATTAAGAAGGGCGACATATAAGACAAATATAAACCATATTGATTAGATCTGATATAAAGACAGAAAAATAAGAGGGAAGGAACACAAAACAAGAGAGGGACAAGACTGAAATGTCCCGGAACAACAGTCGAGCACCTGGGTTGGTCAGACCCTTCCAAAAGTGTCTAGGTTGCACCCGAATACGTATCTGACTTGGTGCGGATTGAGAAAAGATAAAAAAGATTTAAAAAAGGCCACTCAAAAGGCAGATCAAGATCTATAAAAACATACCTAGAAGAAATTTGATCAATCGACCCTGCTCTGATACCATAATAAAATATGGCTCACGATCTTTGAACCAGATTCACTGCAGAATAAGAAAGAAGAGAGTAGACAGGTTTATTTTTCTGTAAAACGTTCCTCAAAAGAGGGAGATGTGTGGGCTGATCTTCTTTTATAATAACAAACTTCACACTTTACAATATTGCCTAATGTTTATCTCTAATATAAAACAAATAAAAGGGCAAAAGAGTAACACAAAAAGTTTACAATATAAAGGAATCTCTATGACGTGAAATGGATCTGGACTCTCAACTAGATCCAATTTTGGATCTTCAGGTTCATGTCTCAATACCAACTATAAGCTAAAACATTCGGAGCTTCTTGATGATCCTAGAGTGTATAAGCAGTTGGTAGGGCGTTTGATTTACTTAACCATCTCGAGGTCGGATATCACTTTTGTTGTGCATGTTGTGAGTCAGTTTATGAGTGCTCTCAAATATTCTTACTTGGCAGCTGTGTTGAGAATTATTAGATACAGCAAAAGCATCGTGCACTATGCACTTTTTTTTTTTTGCATTCTCTGCATTAGAGAAAAGCATATTGTCATGCAGGCTTTGATGGAGTATCTTAAGATAGACATTCTACCACTGAGTTTTGTATATTCTTGGGAAACTCCTTGATATCGTGGAAGAGCGAAAAGCAATAAAGAGTTGCTTTGTCCACAGCAGAGCGGAGTATCGTGCTATGGCCCAAGCCACAACAGAGATTGCATGATTGAGGTGATTATTGCAGGATATGAGTATTATTGTTGAAGGCAACACTACCTTGTATTATGACAATCAAAGTGCTATTCAAATAGCTAAAAATCTGGAGTTTCATGAGAGGACAAAACACATTGAGATAGATTGTCAAATTACTCATAGAGCATTCTTGGAAGGGATTATATCATTATCATACATTAGGACTGCTAGTCAAATAATGGATTGTTTCAACAAAAGTTTACCCTTGAAGACATTCCAAGCATTTCTTTTCAAACTTATAATGATTGTGTTCTCATCATCTCAAGTTTGAGGGGGAGTGTTAAAGAATGTTATATTACATGTATATGTGTTGCCCTCATAATTGTGTACATATGTCTATTATTGAGGGGCATTTATGTAACATAGTATTAGGGACCCTAGTCAACTATTTTTATCCTCGTGTAGCAAAGGGGGTCGATCCCTCTATGTTGTGTATTCTCATTTTCTTTGAAATTAATGAAGCCGTAACTGAGTGCTCCTCCTGAGTTTTGTCGTGCATGTTATGAGTCAGTTTATGAGTGCTCCCAAATATTCTCACTTGGCAGTTGTGTTGAGAATTGTTAGATACATCAAAAGCATCATGCACTATTTGTTTTTTTGCATTCTCTGTGTTAGAGAAAAGCATATTGTCATGCAGGGTTTGATGGAGTATCTCAAGACAGGCATTCTACCACTGAGTTTTATATATTCTTGGGAAACTCCTTGATATCGTGGAAGAGCGAAAAGTAACAGAGAGTTGCTCTGTCCAAAGCAGAGCGGAGTATCGTCTATGGCCCAAGCCACAATGGAGATTACATGGTTGAGGTGGTTATTGCAGGATATGAGTATCATTGTAGAAGGCGACACTACCTTGTATTATGACAATCTAGCTAAAAATCTGGAGTTCCATGAGAGGACAAAGCACATTGAGATAGATTGTCAATTTACTCATAGAGCATTCTTGGAAGGGATTATATCATTGTCATACATTGGGACCGCTAGTCAAATAGTGGATTGCTTCAACAAAAGTTTACCCTTGAAGACATTCCAACAATTTATTTTCAAACTTAGAATGATTGTGTTCTTATCATCTCAAGTTTGAGGGCGAGTGTTAAAGAATGTTATATTACATGTATACGTGTTGCCCTCATAACTGTGTACATACGTCTATTGTTGAGGGGTATTTATATAACATAGCATTAGGGACCCTAGTCAACTATTTTTATCCTCTTGTGTAGCAAAGGGGGTCGACCCCTCTATGTTGTGTATTCTCATTCTCTTTGAAGTTAATGAAGCCGTAACTCTTTGAGTGCTCCTCCTCCTCTTCTTCCTCTTCTTCTTCTAGTGCTTGGACTCTCTGTGCAATACACATCTTAATTACAAGGGAAAAATAGTAACTCAGTTATACGAACTTTCTTTCAAATACTGTTTCTTGATGAACTAAAATCAATTTTAAGTTTGTTATTTTCACTTCTTCTTTTTTGTTTTGAGTCACTACCAGTAGAGACTGCATTTCATCATATCCAGCATGTTTGTGCAACAATATGCACTAATTATGTAATAAGACACAAGCACATAATGACAACCACATAAGCATATATCTGAAAAACATAAGATAGATTAATGATACAGAAAAGCATCACATTTTCCCAGTTTGTAACACTTACAAATTCTCTTGTTCAAGCTTTTCCGCAATTGATAACCCTTTGCATCTAGACCATCCACCTTGTTGAGTAGACTCTGCCTGTTGGATCACATGGGCAAGAGAGACTTTTCCCTTAACCAAAGCTTGCCTCCGGGGATGCTCTACCACTTTTGGCCGTCTTTCTGGAACTGGAACCAAAGAAGATTGAAAAGCTGCTTCTTCTACCAAAGAACTTTCCAGATGGTTTTTGCCCAACTGAACATTAGCTTGCAAGTGTTCACTGTTATGCTGATTAGGGGATGCTGTTATCTCAATGGTTCCATTTCTGGCTATTTCTTGAGAATTAGAAAACAACCTTTGACCTTGAGAGGAGCTTCCTGCTTTTGCATTCATATCTTTTGAAGGCCTTTTGACATTGGTCCGGCCTGCTTCTGGAAATCTATTGTGGGCTTTTGGCTCATGGCCAGGATTTGTCTGAGAAATATTGTTTTCTGTTACTATGGCAAGTGGACCCTGAACCTCACCTCCCTTTTCTTTTCTTTCACATAAAATTTCAATTTTGACTGGGAAATAGAGAACAGAATGAAATGCTTGTGAAATGCAAACCCTAAACTTTTCCGCCTGGGTTTTCTTAGCATGTGACCGAAACATCAGCTGCACAGTTGGAGCTGTGTAGTAAAATAACCACAGATTCATTTTCAGTTCAGCCAAAATGATGATACAGTAAAATATCCAAGAGAGATAATTGATTATTTCAGTTCCTAGAATATAAGATTCAGCCAGCATCTACATAAGCATCAAGTAATCTGGTGATGCACGATGCCTTGGGCATCAGCCTATTCTTATGAGAATATTAACACCAACTTTGAAACATATGACAGGCCGCACTTCCCTTCTTGTACAAGTCTGAAAATTTGAGGTTTATCCAAGTCCGTATGATCAAGTCTTGATGAATCCTGACTCAGACATTGGCCGGGTTCAGATCACTTTCCAAATCAAATCACTGACCCATCCATGAGTTTGAAGGAAAGTTCAAGAAATCACTCGCTCTAATCATGTGATTCCAGGAAAATCCACAGCCTATGATAATGCATAACTCATTTAGGCACACATACAAGTGTTGACAAGACATGACACCAAGACATTTTACAAACATGAAGAACATCTGCAGAATTGCATATGCTTTTTCTTTTGGTCTCTTCTTTTTTTTTTTCTCCTGAAGTCTTCCATCTTGTTGACAATTGCTGTTTTCTATTTTATATGTTGTCCTTGGCATGATTCGTGCATTTCTTAAATAATTTGGTTCTTGACTTTATAGTTTACACTTAATCTGAAGACAAGTCTTATAAAGCCTCAAGTTTATTGCTGACTACTATCTTGGTAGTAAAAGAGCCAAGAAAATAAATCCATTGGTTGCAATTAGAGCTGCTAAATGAAACACACCACTCATCAATTGGGCTCAGTAATGAGCTTGTTTCAGCATGTAAAATAAGCTCATATTCAACTCAATATGAAGTCATTGTGTGTGTGTGTGTATGTATGTATGTATGTATGTATGTATGTATGTATGTATGTATGTATGTATGTATGTATAGTGATTGGTCCCTCCTAACGGTAGGAGTGTGCGGACAGCCTAAATTTTCAAGTTTTTAATTATTTTTTCAAATCTAACTTTATAGATGCGATCTACATATCTGTAGAAGAAATAGGCTTTGATTATGACATGTGAACATGTTTTATAAGGCTTAAAAAATCAACAGCCCAGAATTTTCATAAATTTAAAGACTCATAAAATTGTATTTTTTCATTGAAAAAACACAATCCAATAGCCGATTCCTAGCAAATGAAAGATGCTGAAGATATCTGTGGGTCAAACTTGCCAAACTCACTTGAAACATAGGAAATTAGAAACTGTCCTCACCATATGAACGTTAGGAGGAACCAATTTTCCTTATATATATTATTATATATATATATATGAGTCACTAGAATATGGGAACTACCATGTGAACCACAATTTTCATGGATTTTTGTTTTTTTCTCTTAAATCTAACCATACGGATGTGATCTACATGCATGGTTTTATACGGACCAACTCTTGAATCATCCAATTATGATGCATAAACAAGATTTTTTAAGGCTTTAAAATCAGTGGCTGATAATCTTCATAAATATTCAAGCTTCCAAAAATCATATTTTTTCATAAAAAATACATGATCCAACAATTGATTCCTAGTAAATTCAACATGCCAAACATATCTACATGGTTGGATTTGCAAAAGAAGTGTTGAAAATGCCCAGTTGACACGGTAGTTCTCATATTCTAGTAACTCATATATATATCAGTGTTGTGAAAAGCGTTGGGGTGTAGCGAGGCGCTCCACCAAAAACTGAGGTGAGGCGTAAAGCGTAAGCCTCAATTTTTTTTTTGAAAAATTTTAAAAAATTATAAAAAAATATCTAAAAATACAAATAAATAAAGAAATGCTTTATTGATGAAGTAACAACCAATAAGAAATAGAAAATCTCAAATAAGTACTAAAAAATATGAGAAGATTAACATATAAAAGTAACTAAGAAATTGATTACGTAACTGAAAAACTAATTATATAATTGAAAAATATAATGTCTTATAAAGTAACAACCAATAAGCAATAGAAAATCTCAAATAAGTACTTTAAAATATGAGATTAACCTATAAAAGTTAAAATATATGAGATTAACATATAAAAAGTAAAGAAACTAAAAAAAAGTAAATAAATAAAGAAACTAATAAATATAACATATAAAAGTAACTAAGAAACTGAAACTGATTAATAAAAGTAACTAAGAAACTGATTCCAGTAACTAAAAAAACTGATTTCTTAAAATATATGAGATCTTCTTCTTCTCCTTTTTGTTGTGCCTCACGCCTCAAGGCGAGGCGTGCCTTTAGCACCTCAAGGTGCATTTTTTATAATATATATATATATATATATATATATATATACACTCATGGTCCATTTACTGGGGATTGGCCTTCGTGTAGTCTTGCCATTGTAAAAGATTTGTAAACCTATTTTATCTTAATGAAGTTTAGTGCAGCAACAGAAAATCTGTGGCTGCCGATTCCAAGGAAAGAACGTGCTCTCTCCTCTCTCCTCCCTTCTTCCACTTATTCTTCTCGGTTTTCAAGTCAAAACTGCCAACCCAAGGCAGTTTTAACACTTCGGATCACCTGATGCGTACATGTAAGCAGGTTTCCCCATCAATTCAAAATTTGATGGCCGTAAATGTAACCAAAATTCATGATTCAGAAAAACATAATTTTTGTCAAAGAACCATGATCTAGGGGCCGATCCTAGCAAACCGGCCATGTTGAACACACCTATGGTGTCAAATTGAGCTGAAACAACTTGCAGCTATGAGTTTCTAGGTTGATTGTACATACAATCGACTGTAGCAAACATGCACACATGCTCTCTTTCTCTCTCATGAAGTCATGGTTGCAGGTATTATTTAGTCAATCAGACACTATAGATGGTTTTTCATGATTTATTTCATTGGGAAACATGCTTTCGATCTAATTGTTCTGAGACAAATAGTGAAGTTTTGTTGTAATGTTCTGTAACATTGTGGGTCAGTCACTTTTTTATATTCAATTAAAAACCTGTACACATCAAGATCTCTTTATCTAATGCATGTTCTCCACTAAAAAGGCTACAGAGATCACCTTTATATGGCCAAATTCACAAAACATTCAATGCAAACAATAGAAAAGTAACAGTGCTATTAGTAAGTATGGTACCCCTTTATACACACAACAGTTTATATATATATAGAGAGAGAGAGGGGTTGGGAGGAATGGATATGCATGCCTTGAGTGCACTGTTGAAAGCCATAGTTTTCTAACTACCCAACTGCAGGTATGTCCAGCCTTTGGATCATGTTTTTTTTATGGAAAAAAATAGTACCTTTTGAGGTTTGAAATTTAAAAAATTGTAGACCACTGATTATTCAAACCTTCAAAAACCCTGCTTACACATCAGAATTAGACGATCCAAAAAACGATTCCAACTAAATCAACCATGTAGGACACATTTACATGGTCAGAATAAGAAAATTTTTGAAAGGAAAAGGTGTAAGATGGTCATGCACGCCCATCCCTTTCCACACACACATACATAGGTACAGAAATGACTCCAAAATCCAGCTTTCGCAGTCTGGAGAAACCTGACATGAAAACATGTGATGCATCAGCCCTTTTTATTTTCTTTTTTTCCCTATTGTTATTAGTTTTGTTCAATTTGCTAGCTCCTTGCATGCAAATGTTATGCATAGCACATAATAACAAGAGCATGGGCTTATAACCAAGCATACAACACTATAAAGAATTAGAGTACCTATAAACCAATCTCAGCCATACATTAATTTCAAAGGAATCCATAGCACCAAAATATAGTTATGATGAACCCAGCATTGATGCTTTAGCCAAAGTTAAAAGGGATTACCAGCATCAAAGTTAACTGAAAGTAGCTTTCCTTCACGAACTAAGAATTGTTTCAGTGTATTTGACTGTATCTTTTCCAGCACATTTTCCCAAATTTCTTCAATGTCTTTATGACTCATACCTGGAATCTGTCCTGCACTTTTTTTAATGGTGTCACTAGAAATGAACAAGTTCTTGGACCATCTATGCCAATAATTGTTTCATTTAGAGAAATAGACCATCTTACCTTCACCATAAGCATCACTTGCACTTGAAACAGGGAGGTTGGCCTTTCTGTTATCAGGTAACTCATGATGAACACCATTTTCAGGCCTTGAATTGTCCCTAGTTCTAGGTCTAAGAGGGCTATGGTTGTAACTCGTTTCTGAAGAACGGGGCACAATATATTGCTTCTCTGGAGCAAGTTGAAGCAGCGCAGCTGTCAACCATGTTAATCTGTCATTTGACATTCTCAGTTGCTTTTCAGCTTCAGATAGAGTCTTAAGAGCCTGCCTCAATCTCTCCATTTCTTCTTTCGATACTACCAGAAAAAAAAGGCTAGTTTGTCACAGTAATGATAGGTTGATGACGATGAAAGAAAGCAGAAAGGAACATAAATATGAACTAATACTAATTGCAAAAAGGCTAGTAGAAAGCACTTCCCTAGTAGATTTTTAGCAAATAAAAGTACTCTGTACCCAAAAGGTCATATATTTAAAAGAATGTGTTTTAAATTATTAATATGCTAAACCTTTTTTATTTAGATGCCCATCTAATATCCTTCAATCACTGGGTAAATTTTAAACAAGTACTGTAGTGTGCATGTATATAAGGTTGGTTCCAGCCCAAAGTTAATGAAGGATAGTTTTTATAGTTCAACATTTGAACTAGTTTAACATCATGTCACAGTGATACTCCAATTTACTCTCATGTAATGTCCCCTTATATAACATCCTTGATAGAAAACAACACAAGATTAGCATGCCCTATGTCCTTTAGCTGTGTTCATTGACAGAGGTTTAACATGATATGTATATGGTACTTATAGTGTTTCATTATAATTGGTTCAATGAGGATGATATCAGCTTTGGGTCATAAATTGTAGAAATTGGTTACAATGTTGGCATATTTTGGTCAAGAATCAACATGGCCTGCTTTAGTTACTTCTAAGCTCTAGCAACCATCCTAAATTAGCATTGTATTTCAAAAATTCAGTTCATCTGCATTAGGATTTGGAACATCTAGTTAGTAAGTGGTTTCTTGCTTGTAAATGGACTCCCCAACATTTCCTGCACTATAAATAGATCTGTGAATAGTGATGGTGAATAACTTTTGCGGCTGGTAATAACTGACATCTGAAAAAAGGAAAAATCTCTCCTCAGCATGTTTTATAGTTGATTACTCTTTTAATAACAGCAAATTCCACTTATGTACCAATGAAATGTTCTGAGGTCAAATACTAGATTCTTCTTCACGCCATTTGGTATGTGTTCAGTTGTGTGTGTATATATATATATATATATATATATATATATATATATATATATATATATATATATATATATATATATATATGTCACAAGGGTGTGGGCACGGGTGTGACACGGGTGCGGAGCAATTTAAAAAATTTTGGACACGGGGACACAACTATATATATATATATATATATAATAAGATTGTAAATTTTAAAGCAATAAGTTGACTGGTCAAAGTTGACAATATATATATATAACAATAATAACAATAATATATATATATAACAATCATAAATGGACAAAAATAGACTCGGTCAAAGTTGACCAAGTCCAAAATTAATTTTAATAAATAGACACAAATAGACTCAATCAAAGTTGACCAAGTCCAAAATGTGGACGGACTCGGCCCCGGTGCATTGACCGAGTCCGACACTTAGTTTACCGTGTCCGCCCCGTGTCCGCACCCATGTCGGGGCGTGTTGATTCGGGTGCGTCGACCTTTTAGCCAAGTCCGTGTGACTTATATATATATATATATATATATATATATATATATATATATATATATATATATATATATATATATATATATGTGTGTGTGTGTGTGTGTGTTTCATATTGTACACACATATATATGTATATATATTTTATTTATAATGATGTAATAGGTAAAACCCTCTAGGCATATTTTCATCATTTCACAACATTGTAATAGCTTGTGCCGATTAGGGACACTTTATGTAATATCATGTAATTTCACACTTAGCCATTTTGAGACTTTTTAAAAAATTTGGCTAAGTCTGAGAGAAAAATCGTTTGAACCTCGAATTTAGATTGATGTTTTTGAGTCTGGGTTTGACCCAGGTCTCATCAACTAGGTCTAAACAAGCCAATCGAAACGTGAGAAAAAGTTTTATTTTTGACCTTTAAATTCAAGCGAAATTCAGGTCATTTTCGGGCGAAATTCAGAATTTGATATTCGTGTAATATGTTGTTGGATGCGTTTCAAAATTTTGAGCGCAACAATATTTTACTTTTCTAAATTCGGGTTACGATTGGCCCGAAAATCGCATTTTTCTAAAAATTGAGCAGTTCGTCGATATGGATCCGGAGTTAGATCGGGTATGGATCCGATACATATGATCCAAATTATTATGGATTTGGATCTTATTTAAGACCTATTTTAATCTGGATTTAATCCAGATCTTGATCCATTTTCATTTTGGGTATGAGTTTGGATTTTGGATCTGAATCCAGATCCAAATCCAATGCCCAATGTTTTTACAAGCTTTAAATTCAGTTAGGGACTTTAAATTGGAGTTAATTAAGTATAAAAAGTCTTCCTAGCCAATTTGACTATTTTTGGAAGCTTTTGAATAATTAATAAATACAAAAAAAATAATTATTTAATTTTTATTAATTCCGAGTTTGAAATCAGGGTTGATTAGAGCTTCCTAAGATGGGTCTTCATACTTACCTATAAAGAGCTAAGAGGGTTTAAAAAGAACTCTCAAAAAAAAATTTTGGAATGTTTTAGCAAAGTCAAAAAAATTTAAGTTTGAAAATTTTGAAAAGAAGGTGAGAGAGGGTCCCAAGGGGGAAACCCTCTCTCTCCACCCATCTAAAGAGGGCTGGAGAAGGGGCCTCTCCCTCACTTTATAAAAAAAAAATCACTTTTTCATGCGTATGAGTTGGGGTCGTTACAGGTTTGGCATCAGAACCCACCACAAAATCTTATATTTTATCATCTTTTTGTACCAAAATTTCTCTTTTGGTAAGTGAGTCATGTCCAAGAATGCCAGCATTCATGCCTCGTACTCCGGAGCAGTCTCCTTCACTGGTAAGGCTATGAGGTACTTTTATGAAAATATGTAAATTTCTTATGTACTCATGATTTAATTCCTAATCTTGAGATATGAATTAATGGATGTTGTGCGTGTAATAATTATATTTATGGTAAACGTACGGGACCAATCCTAAGGGGGTAGAATCGATCCGGGTTAACTTTTAAATGGTGGTGATAGGCATATTATCGTACCCGCACTTCGACTTCTTCTGGCGCTCCTGCGGACTGGCAGGAACGCATGGACTCCATGATGAATGCCCTCCACACCCTGACCGAGGCAATGACGGCGCAGGGGGTGCAGACGACTCAGGCAGCACAAGCGATGTAGGCGACGCAGGCAGCCACCTGCATCCATCCTCCCGAGGTTGTCCCGAACCTCGACGGGGTTTCCTACGAAAAATTTCTAAAGTTGGATCCACCAACTTTCACTGAAAAGGCCGACACAAAGGCAACTGAGAGCTGGGTCGAGGAGACCGAGCGAGCGTTTGACGTCCTACCTGTCCCTGAGGACAAGAAGACCGCATTTGGCACGTATCGTCTAAAGGGTGATGCCAAGAAGTGGTGGGACACCTTGCGAAGGGTGAAGTTAGCCGACATGAACATGATTCCCTGGAAGGTGTTTAGAGAGGAGTTTTTGGATGCTTATTTTCACTCTTACACGGAGAAGCAGATGCAACAAAGGTTCCTCGACTTGACTCAGGGTAACGTGAGTCTAGTGGACTACACCACTAGATTCCAGAGTCTCGAGAGGTACTGCCCGAATCTATTCAAGAATAAGAAGGCGAGGGCGATGAAGTATGTGTGTGGGATGAAGGACAGACTCCGAGTTCAGGTGTTGGGAGGCCGACCCACTACACTAGCAAAGGTGATTGAGCCTACGACGGTCCTGAACAAGGAATGAGAGAGGTTCCGGGGCGACTCACAAAAGAAGGGCAACAATGGAAGAAGTTCAGCTGATGGTGCGAGGAAGAACCCACCTGCAGGTGGGAAGGAGCATGGAGGCAAGAGGCAGCCGACCCAGGGAGGAGGTTAGCAGGGCGCGCAACAGGGACGACCTCAGCAGAGGCAGCAGCAGGGGAAGGCCCAATCGATGTGTCGCAGGCAGTGTTATTAAAAACGCACCTCAAGGCGAGGGGCTTTATGCCTTGAGGCGTACGGGTAAAGCGTAAAAGACCCGAGGCGTGCGCCTCATACGCCTTGAGGCACACGCCTCGAGGTGAGGCGAGCCTCAGGATGAGGCGCATATGCCTCAATAATTTTGGTTAACTGAGGGTCAAAACCCTCATTTGACCAAAAATTAGGGCTTAAACATAAAGGGGTCGGGGGCCTTTATGTTTAAGCCCTCTTTTTTTTCACAGCAGTCTCTCTCTCGGCTCTCACAGCATTCTCTCGCTCTCTCGTGGTGGAGCCCCAAAACAGGTACGCTCTCTCTCTCGTTTCTAGTTTTTTTTCTTTCTCTCTCATTTTCCTCTTCTTCTTATCTCTTATCATTTTCAGCCCATTTACACGTCTTCCTCAAGGTAGCTTGTGCACGTAAGTCTCAGGCTACCTTTATCACTCATTTCCAAATGCTCATCTAGCTCTGAGTTGTTATATCCTACTAGAGTCCTTACCAAAAAAAATCTTTTCGTCCAATCAATTGGCTATATCAAATCTTAAGACTTTGTTTACAGTGCGCATTTCTGTATATGATGTTTTGGTCGACATAAAAACCATGTTCAATACACCATATTTTGTTTATATATATAAAGAATTATCACATTCTATTATATGTTTTTCCTTGACATACTGATGCTCTTCATGTTTCTTTTCCAGTTTGTCTGTATAGGAGGGCAACTTGTTGAGCATCATCCATCCTTGTGATGACATTGACATGGGTGGGATTATTGTTTTTTTGTTAAAACAAAATCGAATCAACATAATTTTAGTCAAATTGACACTTCACTGATTTGTAGAAAATCGGCCTGAATCGGTTTTTGTTTTTGTTTTAATATTTTGTGATAATTATGATATCTGTTTGTTATAAATTTTAAGTATTAAATACACATTTTAGAATTTGATTGATCCTCTAAGTCATCATTCACTTCATTCCTTTAGAAAGAAAAGAAAGAATTTATACAATGCAAGAGCGACAACCTTAAACCTAAACAAGTCGGTTATGATCCATAAGAAATCGGGACCCGTGTCGGGGGGGAGACCCCGGACCCCCCTTCCTGAAAGGGCAAAAACTCTGAATCAGGCTTCACAACTCAGCGTGAACAACTCAAATATTTGGCTAAGGTCAAGCTTTTCACATGAGCCACGCTTTTGTGATTCCTTTTGTATGATCTCTGCTTAGTTCACATTTTTTGGTTAGAGAAGATCTTGTGCACTTATTGGTTTCTCATATACACAAGCATGTCTGTATTCATTATTCAGATTGCAACTACTATTAGTTTATTGTTTGTTTGTGCATTTGTTGACTATTGAATTATTGAATCATAAAATGCAGCAAAATCTTCTTCTGTTATTTTGAATGTGTCTTTTATCAAAGAATGGTACTTATATATTTTCTTATATGTATTTTTGCAGTTGAACAATGGGAAAAGATGTAGGATGGGATGATGGAGCTAAAGTTTCAAATCCCACTAAAGATCCCAAACTCGTAGGACACGTAATTTGCAATTACTGCCATAAACAGACTACAGGAGGCATTTATAGGTTAAAGCATCACTTAGCTGGCACAAAACATGGTGTAAGCATGTGCAAAACGGTTTCACCTGATGTGAAAAGATTTTTTCAGAATCATCTAAAGGATCAGAAGCAAAAGAAACAAGAGGAAGAACAAAATAAGTTGGATATCGGGAGGAATGTTTATTTTGGATCATCAACAGGTGATAATGTGCACAAAGAAACCAGTGGATCATGTAGTGATGCAAAAACAAGCACAGGTGGTCCTATGGACCTCTTTGTGAACAAAGAAGCACCACAAAGCACAATAAACATTGCTTTCAAAAAGGGTGAAAGAAAAAATGTATATCGTACCATTGGTGGATTTTTTTATGCAAATGCTTTATCATTTAATCTTTGCAACAGTCCATATTTTGGTGCAATGGTAGAAGTTATTGCAAATTATGGGCGAGGGTTCAAACTGCCTTCTTATCACGAGATCAGAACCTGGATTTTGAAAGACGAGGTAGATTATACTCACGAAATTTTAAAAGAGTTCAAAAAGGAATGGCCAAAGGTTGGTTGCAGCATTATGACAGATGGTTGGACAGATGGAAAAAGAAGAAAATTAATTTTCTTGTGAACAGCTCATCTGGGACAATATTTTTGAAGTCCGTTGACATCAGCGATATGCAAAAAACTGGTGCAAATTTGTGTAAGTTGTTAAAGAAGTTGGTGAAAGTAATGTGGTGCAATTCATTACAGATAATGCACCAAATTATGTGGCAGCTGAAAATATGTTAACAGCAGAAAAAATATATTTTTGGACACCATGTGCGGCGCATTGCTTGGATCTTATGTTAGAAGATATTGGAAAGATATCAATTTTTAAAGATATAGTGGAAAAGGCAAAAAAAAATATAAGATATATCTATAGTCATGGATGGGTATTAAATTTGATGAGAAAGTTCACAAAGAAGAAAGAACTTCTACGTCCAGCCATCATTCGTTTTGCTACAAAATATCTCACGCTTCATAGTATTGGATGTTATAAGAAAGAGTTGAAGTCGATGTTCTTGTCTTTAAATTTTAGATCATCTAATTATTATAAGAAATCTGATGCTAATAACATTTCTTATATTGTTCTTAATGATCATAAGTTTTGGGTTGTCATATCATATGCAATTAAAGTCACACTGTCGCTTGTGAAAGTGCTGCGATTAGTAGATGCAGATGAGCCTACTATGGGATTTTTGTACGAGGCAATGGATAGAGCAAAGGAGGAAATTGCTTCAAACCTTGACAAGGTTGAAAAAAAATATAAACCTATTTGGGATATCATTGATAGACGATGGGACTTGCAACTTCATAAACCTTTGCATGCAGCTGCCTATTATTTAAATCATCATTTTCATTATGCTGACAACTTCAACCCAAATGGAAAAGTTATGAGTAACTTTTATGATTGTGTTGAAAAATTGGTTTCTGATGCAAATGTTCAGCTGAAAATTACAACACAAATCGATGCATTTAAAAAGGCAAAGGGGTTGTTTGGTAGAGAGGCAACTATTACAACGAGAAAATTAAAAAGTCCTGGTAAGTTTGCAATTATATTGTTATTTGTTAATATTATTTTATGTTGTTAATTATGACATTCTTAATGTTTTTATCAAATTTTTATTGTTTTATTTGAATGCAGCTGACTAGTGGAGTTCATTTGGGCACGAAAATCCTGAGTTGATGAATTTTGCAATTCGAATTCTAAGTTTGACGTGCAGTGCATCGGGCTGTGAGAGGAATTGGAGTACTTTCTCATTGGTTTATTACTTTGTATTTTATTTTTTAAATACATTTTTATAAGTATAATTATCTTATAATTGATTATCAATGATTTGAAATTATAGGTGCATACAAAACGGAGGAATAGACTTGAACAAGAGAAGATGAATGCATTGGTTTTTGTAATGTACAATATGAAATTAAGAGAAAAAAATATGAGGAGGAGGGCTACCAAAGACCCTATATGTCTAGATCATAGACTCAGACGATGAGTGGATTGTGGAGAAGGAATATTCAGTGTTGCCTAGTGATCCCAATTGGTTGGAGGATTCATGGTTGGATCTGAACTTCGACATAAATGTCATTGAGCATATGTCTATTGAAAAAGTCACTTCACCTCATGATTCACAAAGTGATTCTAGGCAAGACAGGTCTTCAAGAGATCGAGGTAAAGTTATATTCCTTTTACCTTGCTATGAATATAAATGTATTTTTTTAATTACATAAAATAAGTATTTAATATATGATTTTTTATTGAAGGAAAAAGAAAAGCAAAAGAAGTGCTCGAGAATGTGGAGGAAGCAAGTGCAAACGATGAAGAGTTAAAGAATAAAGATGAAGGAGAACCTATTTATATGGATTCCTCAGATGATGACATTGAAGACTTAAATATTGATGATGAGACACAAGAAGAGCCTAGGCCCTAATTCATATAATAGAGATATGGCCATTTATATGTTTTTTGGGGTATTTCATTTGTAATTGTGAATGTTAACACTCTCATTTTGAAGAGTTTTAGACAAATATATTAACATTTGGTTGTTAATGATAACATTCATTTTCTAATTATGACATAATATTGTTAATGCTAATATGCATTTCGTTGTTAATGTTAATTTTTTATTGAATGAATGCTCATATTTTATTTCTTAGATACTTATATAGATCAAGTTGTTGCAGTAATGTTACTTTTACATGTTAATCTCATATTTTTTCAGTATTTATTTGAGATTTTTTATTTCTTGTTGGTTGTTACTTCATCAATAAAGCATTTTTTATTTATTTATAATTTTAGATATTTTTTATATTTTTTTAAGTTAAAATTTTTTTTTAGGCTTACACTTTACGCCTCGCCTCAGATTTTGGTAGAGCGCCTCGCTACGCCTCAATACTTTTCACAACACTGGTCCCAGGCGTAACGAAAGTCATCCTCAGAGTTTTTGTCCGATAATCAAGGGGGTTTGCTACCGGTGCCAGCAGCTTGGGCACATCGCTCTCTACTGTTTGAACCAGCCAATGGCTCAAGGAGGACAGCAGCAGCAGCAACCGCAGAGGCCTCAACAGTAGCAAGGTCAGCGAAGGAACAACGGGAGAGTTTATGTCGTTACAGCTACCAAGCAGGGTGATTAGACTGATATGATCGAAGGTATCATCTTAGTTGTCAATTATTTGACTCGTGTGATATTTAATTTTGGTGCTACCTACACCTGTTCAGTACGTTCTAATTTTGAGAATGAAATTCTTTTAAGGGGGTAGGGATGTAATATCGCATATTTTTCACACTTAGCCATTTTGAGATTTTTTTAAAATTTTGGCTGTTTAGGAGAAAAATCGTTTGAACCTCAATTTTAGATTGATGTTTTTGAGTCTGGAATTGACCCAAATCTCATCAACTAGGTCTAAACAAGCCAATCGAAACGTGAGAAAAAGTTTTATTTTTGACCTTTAATCTCAAGTAAAATTTGAGTGAAATTCGGGTCATTTTTGGGCAAAATTCAGAATTTTATATTCGTGTAATATGTCGTTGGATGCGTCTCAGAATTATGAGTGCAACGATATTTTACTTTTTTAAATTCGGCCTACGGTTGGCCCAAAAATCACATTTTTCCAAAAATTGAGCAGTTTATCGATATGGATCTAGAGTTGGATTGGGTTGGATCCGATACATATGATCCGAATTATTATGGATTTGGATCTTATTTAAGACCTACTTTAATCTGGATTTAATCCAGATCTTGATCCATTTTTGTTTTGGGTATTGGTTTGGATTTTGGATCCGGATCCAAATCCAAATCCAATACCCAATTTTTTTACAAGCTTTAAATTCAGTTAGGGTCTTTAAATTGAAGTTAATTAAGTATAAAAAGTTTTTCTAGTCAATTTGACTATTTTTTGGAAGCTTTTAAACAATTAATAATTAATCAATACAAAAAATAATTATTTAATTATTTAATTTTTATTAATTCCGAGTTTGAAATTAGGGCTTCCTAAGATGGGTCCTCATACTTACCTATAAAGAGCTAAAAAGGTTTAAGAAGGACTCAAAAAAAAATGGAAAGTTTTAGAAAAGTCAAAAAAAATTAAGTTTAGAAATTTTGAAAAGAAGGAAGGTGAGAGAGGGTCCCAAGGGGGAAACCCTCCCTCTCCAGCCCATCTAAAGAGGTCCGGAGAAGTAGCCTCTCCCTCACTTTATAAAAAAAAAATTAAAGAAAAGGAGAAAGAGAAAGAAAGAAAGAGAGAGAGAGAAAAGAGAAAAAGAGAGGAAGAAGAAGAAGGGGGGATTCAACCTTTTCCAGCCATCAAATCCACCTTCCACCATCGTTTTCATCTTGGATTCATGGTACGGGTCTTTCTATTGTCTCGAATGAGAAAAAGAGCCTAAATAAGCTTTAAGCAATATTTTTATGAGGAACCATGGATTCTATCTTGATCTTTTAATCCATGGAATGTGAGATTTATATTCCTACAATTTTTCTGCATGTTCTTATGTTTTTTCCAATATATATATATATATAGAGAGAGAGAGAGAGAAACATGTATATAGATGTATATAGATGTTTTTGCCTTGTATGGACACCTTGGTAAGGTCTGAACAGATTTGTTTCATGTTTTTGGTGGGTTGATCTGGACAGATCTGGCCATCGTGAAGATGGGCAGATCTGGCCAGATTTGAGCCTTTGTCCATGTTGTTTGTTCTGTCTGTTCTGGACAGATCTATCCCCTGAACATGTGTATATTTATGAATAAGTGGACATGGGGCTGTGGTTCTTAAAACGGAACGAGATCTATAGAAATAAAAATATGTGTATATTAAGTTAATATGAAAATTTTGAATTTATGGAGGTTTTTGGTTCGGGACAGGATGGACAGTTGTCCAGTCCCAGCCTGGACAGTTGGTTGAGACAGGACAGTCTGCTGTCGAGTCCCAGACAACTGTCCAAATTGGTGCTGGACCACTGTTGATGTGGAAAATATTATAATACACACACACACGCACACACACATATATATACATATGTATATATATATAAATGTACATATATATTTGGCTCCAGCAGATTCAGTCGGCTGGACTGAATCTGGAACAGTCCAGTCCCAGCCCACTGGTCGGTTGGGGCTGGCATGCTGTCATAACGAAAAAATATATATAAAAAGAAATTTTTTTATACTTAGGCCAGCCCAGCCGACTGTTCGGCTGAGCAGCCCATAGGCTGGCAGGCCCCACCGACTGTCGGCTGGGCAGCCAATAGCCTGTCAGGTCGTCTGACATTGCAGTTAGAAAAAATATATATATAATAATGCAAGGGTTAGAGATTATCATCCATAGGTTCCATGTTTTGCTATCAGACTATGTTTTCCATCAATCCATTTCAGTTGATTGTCTCATCCCCAACCAAATGAACTCAGACATGCATACAGTGGTATTGTGCGGGAGAGAAAGTTCTATCATTTCACACTCGTTAACATTAAGATTGTCATGTTCATGCACCCTGAAACATGGGTGCAGTAATCCATGTTAAAATGTATACTCAAAAACATTATTGTAAGTATAAATATATATACTTATATACATAGAGATACGTATACATATATAAGTATATATATTTATACATTTTTCCCTTTTTACCCGAAAAGGGTATTTTAGTCCTTTCTACATTTGGTGCATATTCCATTTGGAATATGTTGTAACTTTTTCTTTATTTTTTAATTTCTTTTATTTTTATATTTTTTCCTTTTTGTAATTACAAAAAGGTGCCTTGGGGGTCTCCCCAATAGAGTCGTTGGGGAGCCCCCAACGGTCACAATTGTGACCGTTGGGAGCTCCCCAACGACTCCTTTGGGGAGCCCCCTTGCACCTCTCATTTCTTGTATAAATAGGGGTGTTCCCCCTTGTAATTCCTAAAGCTTGAGAGTCTCAAGCATTTGCTTTTATATATTGAAATACATGCATTATTGCATGTTTATTATTTATACGCTTTTTGCGTATTTTGTTCAAGTGTTGTGAGAGTGCTTTCGTGCACTTCCTTTAAAGTTTTTTATGCTGGTTTATGTATTGTCTCTTCGTAGACAATTTCACATGGTATCAGAGCACGGTTGGTGATTGGAGATCGTGGGATCCGCTTTTGTTCGAGTGCCTCGAAAACCGTGCCTTCGGATCTTTTGAGATTGAAGTGGTGGATCTTGCTTCTCAAATATTTTAGAAGGATCTTGTGCTAAGAAGAAGTTGAAACATTATATTGGTACGTCTTTTTTCTTCTTCTCTCTACGTCTTAATGGGTAAGAAAGAGTCTCACTTTGCCCTTGGCTTCAAGTTGAATGGGTCCAACTATCATATTTGGGCCGGGAATATGGAGGCCCACATAAAAGGAAAAGGATTGTGGGGTTATGTGCAAGGAACAATTCTGGAACCGGAACCCAAAATAACCATAATGAACGGAAGTGAAATCAAGATTCTTGAAGGAGAGGAAAGGATCAAAGCTCTTGAAGAATATTCAAAGAAACACGACGAATGGGAAATGAAGAACTTCAATATTCTTTCTTGGTTCTTCGCATCCGTCGAAACAAAGATTAATGCCAACATTATCAAATTCAAAAAAGCATCGGAAGCTTGGCATTATCTCGAGAAGATGTATACATCAAGAGATTTATCTCATAAGTATTACCTTCAAAAGAAGACCCTCTCCCTTACTCAAGGTGAAATGTCTATTAGGGAATATTTTGCCGATCTTTCCTCTATTTGGGATGAGCTCTCTATGCTTGAACCAAAATGGAGTGGAGAGGCAATTGAACTCCACCACAAGCAACTTGAAGAAGATCGTTTCTTCAATTTTTTGAATGGGTTGAGACCGAAATTTGAGCAAATAAGGTCATCACTTCTATCCTCATTTACTCCTCCCTCTCTTGAAGATGTTCTCACCAAATTAAGTGGTGAGGAGACTCGTATGAATTTATGTAAACAAGGACCAAGTGTTCTTATGGTTCCTTGTAATCATGAAGAAAATAATGAGGTTAATGCCGTATCAAGACCCGGAAATAATGTAAAGACCTATCGTCCTCCTCATTTTAAATTCCAAAATCAAGGAGGAGATGGTGGACAAAGAGGAAAGCGGGACTATAGCAAGACTATATGTCATTTTTGTAAAGAACCGGGGCATATCAAGCCCGTATGTCCCAAATGGAAGAAGCTTCTCGCTATGGCCACCACCGGCGCACCACAAAAGGAAGAGGCATCATCAAGTGGGTCACTCTCGTTGAACCAAATAATGGAAGTTCTTCAACCTCTTCTCAAGGGAGCTACATCCGGTGCCGCCGTGTCCACTTCTTCCATTCCAGGTAAAGTCTCTTGGCTTTTGGACTCAGGTGCATCCTTTCATATGTCCCCAAACATGTTTTCACTTTCCGATTATTCAAAAAATGCTTCTTCATCCTTTGTTTCCACTGCGGATGGAACTTCTCTTGAAATTAAAGGAATAGGTAATTTTGAAACTCAAGATTATTTTATTCCAAAAATTAGATTTATACCTAAACTTAACTTAAATCTTCTCTCTGTTTCTCAACTCTCGGATCATGGTTGTGATATTAAATTTTCATGTGATAAATGTTTAATACAGGATCGCCTGTCCGGGAAATTGATTGGGGAAGGCTTTAGAAAAGGCGATTTATACTACATGGAATCTCTTCAAGTTCCAAAATCTTTTTGTAATGTTGCCCGAAACAAAGATATAAATATGTGGCACAAAAGACTTGGTCATCCTAATATCACCAAGTTATCTTACTTACATTTTGCAAAAGACCTATGTAAAAGTTCTTTTTCTTGTAATGACTGTATTCTCGGAAAAATGCAAAGTCTACCTTTTGAGCAAAGAACTATGTTCTCATCAAAACCCTTTGAAATTGTTCATTCCGATGTTTGGGGTCCGGCACCTATTGTCTCAAAAGGAGGCTTTTCTTATTATGTTATTTTTGTGGATGATTTCTCTAGATATTCATGGATCTTTTTTCTTAAATTCAAACATGAAGTTTTTTCGTGCTTTAGAACCTTCCATTCAATGATCAAAAATCAATTTAATAGTAACATAAAGATTTTTAGAAGTGATTCTGGAGGAGAATATCTCTCCAACCAATTTAAAATATATCTTGAAGATCAAGGAATCATTCACCAAAGATCTTGTCCTAAAACCCCTCAACAGAATGGGTAGGCCGAAAGAAAACATAGACATATCATTGAGACCACTAGAACCCTTCTCATTTCCCAAAACATCCCAAAAAAATTTTGAGCTGAAGCAGCTCTTGCTTCTGTTTATCTGATAAATCGTTTGCCTTCTAGAATATTAGGAAAAATATCCCCTTTTGAGATTTTGTATAAACCCGAGCCGGATTATAATAGGTTACGAGTCTTCGGGTGTAAGTGTTTCATACTTACGGATAAGAATGACAAACTCTCTCCCAAGGCTATCCCCTGCGCTTTTCTTGGATATTCCGAAACTCAAAAGGGATTTCGATGCTATGATCTTCGAGAAGATAAATTATATGTTTCTAGAAATGTAACTTTTTTGGAAAATGAAAGTGGTTTTGAAAAAAATGTTTCTCAACAAAAAAATTTTGATTATTCCTTCCTTTTTGACTTATTATCTAGTAATGATGATACATCTAGTGATGATGATATATCATCAAACCATGATGAGAACATTGAGAGTAATATCGAAGAGCATAACCAACAAGAAGACAGGATTTCAAGTGATCCCATAACATACTCTCGTAGAAACCAAGACACCTTTAGAAATGATATTGACCAATATAGTGAACTTGTTCCTGTTCTCGATCACCGAAGGTCTGAGAGGAATAGGAGACCTCCCTCTCGTTTTGTCTCTTTTGATTCCTTTTCACCCCGATATAGGGCTTGTCTTAGTGCCATTCATTCTTATTTTGAACCAAGAAACTTTGAAGAAGCAAAGAAATGTATTGAATGGCAAGAAGCTATGCAAAATGAACTTAATGCTCTTAAAAGGGCTGAAACTTGGGATTTTCAAACTCTACCTATAGGAAAGAAAACTATAGGTTGTCGATGGGTTTTCAAGGTTAAAACTAAGAGCGATGGATCCCTTGAAAGGTATAAGGCTCGCTTAGTTGCAAAAGGATATGGGCAAGAGTATGAGATTGATTATGAAGAAACTTTTGCTCCTGTAGCCCGAATGGTTACAGTTAGATGTCTTATCACTATTGCATTTATTAAAAGTTGGAATATCTTTCAAATGAATGTGAAAAATGCCTTTTTAAATGGTGATCTAAATGAAGAAGTGTATATGGATGCTCCACCTGGCATGGAGATTCCTAAAGATAAAGTCCTTCGTCTTCGAAAGGCCCTTTATGGTTTGAAACAGGCTCCCAAAGCCTGGTATGACCGATTTACCAGTGTAATGCTGGAAAATGGCTTTTCCTCATGTTATACTGACATTGCTTTATTTACTAGAAAATCTAAGGCAGGGATTGTAATATTATTACTATATGTTGATGACATGTTAATTACAGGTGATGATGTTCAAGGAGTCAAGGGTATTAAGTCCGTCTTGACTTCAAAATTTAAGATGTCAGACTTGGGTTTTCTGACATATTTTCTTGGAATTAAGGTAGCTTATTCACAACGTGGGTATTTTTTATCTCAGTCTAAACTTGCTTGTGAGATTATTGACAGATCAGGAATTTCTGATGACAAAGTATGCGAAACTCCTGAAGTTGTGGGAGCAAAAATGAAGATTGACGACGGTGTTCCTCTAATCGACCCTACTCCTTACAGACAGTTGGTAGGATCTTTAATGTATCTCAGCATTACTCGACCCGATTTGTCACATGCTATACACATCGTCAGTCAGTTTCAGCATGCTCCTACAACCGTTCATATGAGTGTTGTGCTTCGCATCATCAGATATTTGAAGGGAACGGTGAATAAGGGAGTATTCCTATCCTCTTCTTCTGAATTAAAATTGCTTGCTTATACTGACTCATATTGGGGAGGTGACCCTAGTAACCGTCACTCCACCACTGGTTTTTGTATTTTCTTAGGAGAATCTTTGATCTCATTGTAACGCCCCAAAATTTCGAACCTTATAAATTCCTTGAAATAGTTGGAAAATGCCTTTTCTTTACAGAGTTTATTTCTAAATCAGCGGAAACGATTTCTTTTAAAAGAAAAAAAAAAAAGATGGGTTTGACAACCTTGGGCACGTTAGCGAGAAAACAAAGATTTACCATGGACGATCTGCAATAATACTTAGGAAACCATTCCTTCTATTTGAAGAGAGTATTAAGTTTGTACAAAATTTGGGTTTCCTCAAGGGAAAACCGTATCAAAAACCAAAAATGTCCAGGAGAAACACTACGAGCAGAAACAGTGGATCCTTAAATCATCTCGCAGTCGCGCCATCGCCTGATGCACCTAATTGTCACCTGTGCCCATGAAATGGGTTAGTTTTGCGAAAAACTAGCAGGAGAGTACAAAGACAGAAAGAACTAAATTAGGCATAGATAATTTATGCAGCAGGTAGTAACGAGCAAACTAAGCAGATAGACTGGAGGAATAAGCTAAGTACAACAAACTGAAAAGGGTGTGCATGCTCAATTTAGTTATTACTTGATAACCGACCATGCGGGTACATACATGGCACGTGAGTCGAAACAGTCGAGTCCAAGCCGAGTGTTCATTATGTTAAGTATTTTAATATACCTCGGTTGTCTGACTGAATCCTATTCCTATAGAGACGACCGATGGTCGAGAGAGTAAGTCCCCAAGGCCTGATAGGGATGCATCCAACTTCTGCAGAAGTGTTAGGCTAACTTATGTAGCCCCTATCCCTCCCCCTAACCTCCGATGACTGGGGAAAAACGGGTCTTTTGCCCTTTTTGAAAGCCATAAATGGACTGTCTATCGGAGTTGGTACCCTTCATCCTCTCTCTTGACGAAGCAAGGTTGAATTGAGCGCGACGGGGTTTCTTAGCCGTTGCCTCATTCTACATGCTCTGGTCCATTAGACCGAAACGAGCATCTTGCCTATGAAGGCGATCCCACTCTTATATGTGTTTCCAACAGCCTGCACTAAGCATTAATCGAAGTCATAAGACTCTCTCATCCAATCGTCGTAGTACTAACATGTCTCGCATGTTTAAGAAGTATACTTACGAGAAAAGGGATACAGGTCCTTAATAGGAGCCTCGGGAGTGTGTTTCGCAAAGATATAATGTTTTTTTTTTAAAAAAAACTATTTTAACATATCAAATCTTTCGAAACCATGCACAATCTTGCCAACATAAGGCATGTGATTTTCTCGAATCTGACATCCGATGACGCAGTGTCTGGGTGCTTTGTAAGTCACGACACTGGTTTTGGTAAATGGGTTTCACAAAGAAACCTATCACCCAACAACTTGGTCTTGCCCCAGATCAAGGGTTTTCCCAAAACATATCGGGTGGAAAGAGGAATAGGTATTCCTCTCGAATACACTGAGTCTATGGCAAGGAAAAGAAACAAAAGATAATAATGCGAAAAGGAAGTGCCTGGGCGCGAAGCGCGACGGCAAACAGGAACTGCGAAAGCAAGGGGCAAGGATCGCGAAACCGCGTCCTTGAATTAAAAGACAGTAAGTAGTAACTTATGAAAGCAAAGGCCTGGGCGCAAAGCGCGACGGCAACAGAAACAGAAAGTGCGTAAGCAAAGGACAAGGACCGCGAAACCGCGTCCTTGAATTAAAAGACAATAAGCAGTAAATACGAAAGTAAAAGCCTGGGCGCAAAGCGCGACGGCAAACTGAAATGCGAAAGCAAAGGACAAGGATCGCGAAACCGCGTCCTTGATGTAAAAGTGTACTTATATACATATAAGTATATAAATATATCATTAAGTCCTTTCGATTATCAATTATTTAAGCTTGATTTAATTATTTAAGTCCTTGTGCATCATCTCCTACCTTGGAGTATTGCGAGAATGAAGCCGTCTACGAACGTAAGTGATTGTCGGTTTAGTTCGCGGGGCGCGAACGGGCTCCGTTGCGTAAACTGCAAAAATACGTAGTTTAGCATGCATAAAATGAATATAGGTAGGGAGAAAGCTCGGTTTCTCCGCAACTCAATGCATGGGTCATCGGCCCCTACCGTTGCGAAAGAGAACGGGGTAGGGTCCAATGACCCATGCCGTTAAAGGAGATGGGTGCAGGGGCCTTCTTAAAAGAAAGGGGCAGGGGCCGATGGCCCCTGCCAATGGAACGAGTAGGGAGGAGGGAGCGCAGGGGCCAAAGGCCCCCCTGCAGCTCAAAAGGAGAGGAGGTAGGGGAGTGCAGGAGCCAAAGGCCCCTGCCGAGCCCTTGCTCGACAGAAAAGAGACAGGGGCCTCTGGCCCCTGTCGGTTTAAAAGAGGGGCAGGGGCCAAATGGCCCCTGCTTGGTTTCCGAGGGGTGGGGCAGGAGCCTTCGGCTCCTGCCCCCCTCTCTTAAGGGGAAGGGTAGGGGCCATCGGCCCCTACGTGGAAAGGGAAGGGCAGGGGCCATGGCCCCTGCCGGAAAATTAAAAGGGCAGGGGGCTCCGCCCCCTGCCTGCTAAGAAGAGGAAAGCAAGGGGGGCGGAGCCCCCTTGCTTGTCGAAAAAGAGGAAGGCAAGGGGGCGGAGCCCCTTGCCTGTCGAGATAAGAGGAAGGCAAGGGGGCGGAGCCCCTTGCCTGTCGTGAAAAAAGAGGAGGAAGGCTCGGCAGGGGCCGCCGGCCACCTGCCGGCCTTCCGGCGAATCAGGGGGAGGAAAAAAAAAGGGGGAAAAAGAGGGGGAAAAGGAGGAGGCTACCTGGGCTGCCGTGAAGGGGGTTCGCCGGAGAGGGTGGCGCCGTGAAGAGGGGGGGGGGGGGGGTGTCCTGCGTCGGCAAAAAGGGAGAGGGAGGTGGAGTCGGGGGAAGAGAGAGCAGAGGGGAGAGAGACGAGAGATGAGAGAGAGAGTCGGGGGGTCGGGGGAGGCTCGTAGGCCCTCCCCTCTCCCCTCTCGTCTTTTAGTAGGGAGGGGGCGCACACAGGGCTCGCCCCCTGTGTCGCCGGAGGCTCCCCTCCCCCTGTGGGCTGCCAGTCCCCTCGAAAAGGGTTTTCGAGGGGCTGGCACAGGTTGGATCCGGGTCGGGTCTGGACCCGACCCGTGTCCGATCTTAATTTTTTTTTTTTTTAACTGGTATTACATCCAACCCTCCTTAAAATAATTTCGTCCTCGAAATTAAATTGAACTTAACGATCAAAGTACAAGTCAGGGTATTTCTCCCTAATAGCAGAGTCAGGCTCCCAAGTACATTCCTCTATTCCATGGTGCTTCCAACGGACCTTTACAAGAGATATTGTCTTATATCGAAGCACTTGATCTCGACGATCAACGATCTCGACTGGTCTTTCCTCAAAAGACAAATCCTTCTGAATGTCTACATCATCATAATGGATGATGTGTGATAGGTCGTGAACGTATTTCCGAAGCATGGATACGTGAAAAACGTTATGGATCTGAGCGTACTGAGGAGGTAAAGCCACACGATAAGCTGCTTCACCAATCCGTTCCAGGATTTCGAACGGTCCGACAAATTTAGGGCTTAGCTTTCCCTTTTTCCCAAAACGAAAAACGCTCTTTGTGGGAGATACCTTAACAAAAACCATATCTCCTATCGAGAAGGTGAGCTCTCGACGACGACGATCTGCGTAACTTTTCTGCCGACTCTGTGCAGTACGGAGTCGCTCTCAAATCATCTGCACCTGCTGAGTGTAGTGTTGTAGCACTACAGGAGATTCCATCCTTCGCTCGCCAACCTCGTCCCAGTAGAGGGGCGAACGACAAGGCTTTCCATACAAGGCCTCGTAAGGGGCCATCCCGATGCTAGCGTGGTAACTGTTGTTGTACGCGAATTCGGCCAGACTGGTATGAGAATCCCATTCTCCCTTCCAGTCCATCATGCACGCGCGCAGCATGTCTTCCAAAGTCTGAATTGTGCGTTCAGACTGTCCGTCAGTCTGAGGGTGAAATGCGGTACTAAACTTTAATTTCGTACCCAACGCGATTTGAAGTTGTCCCCAAAACCTCGAGGTAAACCTCGGATCACAATCGGAGATGATAGATACTGGAACACCGTGCAACCTCACAATCTCACGAATGTAGAGATCCGCCAAACTGTCTAAGGACTGACTAATACGGATAGGAAGGAAATGAGCCGATTTGGTGAGTCGATCAACGATCACCCAAATCGCATCGTTCTTTCTTCGTGTCCTTGGCAAACCGACGATAAAGTCCATAGTGATGTCTTCCCACTTCCATTGTGGGATCTCCATTTGTTGCATCACTCCGCCAGGTCGTTGATGCTCGATCTTAATCTGCTGGCAAGTCAAACATTTAGAGATGTATTCGGCCACGTCTCGCTTCATTCTGCTCCACCAAAATCTGCGCTGCAAGTCTTTGAACATCTTCGTGCCTCCCGGGTGAATCGTATATTTGGATTTATGGGCCTCTACGAGAATTTTGTCTCTCAAAACGGGATCATTTGGGACCCAAAGATGATTTTTGAGCCAAATGCTTCCATCGTCCTTAAGTCGGAAAGGAGTATCGGTCTGTTGTGTACGAGCCTTCAACTTCTCGTACTGCGCATCAGTCTTTTGCCCAGCAAGGATCTTGGCTAACAGCTCAGGTTAAGCTATCAGATTAGAAAGACTGATAGAATTTGATGAGACTGCAAACGGTTTCCAGGAAACCAAATCCTCAATCAACTTCCAACCAACGTATAATAGGTTGACGGAAATGCTAGAAGCCTTACGGCTGAGAGCATCAGCTACCACGTTCGCCTTTCCTGGATGGTAGGAAAGGGTGAAATCGTAATCCTTGAGAAATTCTAGCCACCGTCGTTGCCTCATATTAAGCTCCTTCTGTGAAAATAAGTACTTGAGGCTCTTATGATCCGTAAAAGCCTCGAATTGTTCCCCATACAAATAGTGTCGCCAAATCTTTAATGCGAAAACCACTGCCGTTAATTCCAAGTCATGAGTCGGATAATTCTTCTCATGAATCTTAAGTTGACGCGATGCGTAGGCGATTACCTTACCATTCTGCATTAGGACGCAGCCCAAGCCTGTCCCGGAAGCGTCAGTATAAATTACGAAGCCGCCTTGTCCCGAAGGCAAGGCTAAGATAGGAGCGGTAGTAAGTCGTTCCTTCAGCAACAGAAAACTGTTTTCGCACGAATCGTCCCACACGAACTTAGCCTCCTTCTTTAGCAGCTTTGTCATAGGCAGAGAGATTTTGGAAAAGTCTTGGATAAATCTTCGATAATAT
This sequence comes from Nuphar pumila, assembly GCF_984573655.1. NCBI lineage: Eukaryota > Viridiplantae > Streptophyta > Magnoliopsida > Nymphaeales > Nymphaeaceae > Nuphar > Nuphar pumila. The sequence continues at coordinate 5,356,772 of NC_143263.1, read as the reverse complement.
CCAGCTAATCCAAGAAAACTTCTGATGTCACGAACATTCCTCGGTTGCTGCCAGCTTAGTACGGCCTCCACCTTTGCAGGATCTACGGATACGCCTTTCTCGGATATAACATGTCCCAAAAACATAACCTCCTTGAGCCAAAACTCGCTTTTAGAGAATTTAGCAAACAAACGCTCCTTCCGCAAGGTTTCCAAAATGATGATCAGGTGTTCGCGATGTTGATCCCAGGTCTCTGAGTACACCAGGATGTCATCAATGAACACGATGACGAAGGTGTCTAAAAAGGGTTTAAACACACGGTTCATGAGGTCCATGAAGACTGCAGGAGCGTTGGTGAGTCCGAAAGGCATGACAGTAAACTCGAAATGCCCATACCTGGTTCGAAAAGCCGTCTTGGAGATGTCATCTCCCTTAATTCTGAGTTGATGGTATCCTGACCTAAGGTCGATCTTTGAGAAAATCTTGGCATTCCGCAGTTGATCGAACAGATCTTCGATACGCGGTAACGGATATTTATTCTTTATCGTGGCCTGGTTGAGCATTCGATAGTCGATGCACAACCGCAATGATCCATCTTTCTTTTTAACGAATAAAACAGGGGCTCCCCAAGGCGAGACACTGGGGCGAATGAAACCTAGATCCATCAATTCCTGTAGCTGCTTCTTGAGTTCCTCGAGCTCGGCTGGCGCCATACGGTATGGAGCTTTAGAAATTGGCGCAGTACCTGGTAGCAACTCGATGTTGAATTCAACCTCTCGTGGTGGGGGAAGTCCTGGCAGCTCCTCTGGGAAGATGTCTGGAAAATCCCGAACCACCTCTAGATCTCTAATCGAAACTAGTGTCGGTTCGGACTGGACGACATTGACTAAAAAGGCAGTGCATCCCCTTCTCAGGTAATGTTGTGCCTTTAGCGAAGAAATCATCTTGCTTGCACGGACCGCCTTCACGAACTTGAATTCCACCTTAGGCATTCCTGGTGGAGATAACACAATTTTGCTTTCATGGCAAAAGATCTTGGCATGGTACTTGTGCAGCCAATCCATGCCTAGGATGACGTCAAATTCGGTCATATCTAGAAGGATAGTGCAGGCCGGATAATGTCGATCTGCCAAGACTACGTCCAAAGCTGGCACGTAGGTCGTACATATAGTGCTCTTCCCAATCGGGTTATAGACGTTGAGGGCATTATCTAACGAACTTACAGGTACGTGCAAGAGTTCAGCAAATTTTACAGAAACAAAAGAATGAGTGGCACCGCAATCAAAGAGTACGAAAGCTGCTTGGTTAGCAATCAAGATGGTACCTTGCACAAGCTCGCCTTTGGTCAGCTGTTCGACCGTGGCAGTGTAAACGCGTCCTGGTGCTTTCTTTTGGCCGCTGGACTGTGGTTGCTGCGCCTGGTAAGAAAGTTGTTGTTGTTGTTGTTGCGGCGGTGGTCGGGGGAGCAGAGGTGCTCCATTATTCCTTCTGAGGTCGTCAGCAGCCTTCTTGCGGCACTCGCGTGCAAAGTGGCCCATCTTGCCACAGTACAGGCATCCGCCTGTAAGAAGAGGGCATGCTTGCCCGGGGTGAGGTCGTCCGCATTTGGGGCAGACATCGCCCGCCTGCTGCCGGGCGGGAGGGTTGCCCTGAGGACGCTGACGTTTGGAAGGAGGATAAGGCTTTCTTCCACCTTCCTTGTTTACGAAAAAGGGCGGTCGCTTGGTTTGACCGCCAGAGGGATATTTCTTTTGATCGCTACCCACAACGGGTGGCTTCTTGCTTTGGGTGCTCTTAGAGCGTTCCCAATCCTCCGTCAGGAGAGTAGCTGCAGCAACAGCTGCGGCGAGAGTTGATGGCATGCTGTTTAGGACCCTTGGTCGGAGTCCTTCCTTTAATCCGCGGATGAATTTACCCGCCCGCTCCCGATCATCTGCAAATAAGTTGGGGCAATGACGCTCCAACTCCTGGAACCTGGATATGTAGTCCACCAGACTTGACGAACCCTGGCAAAGTTCCAAGAACTCCACCTTTTTCCTCTCCCTCGCATGAGGAGGAAAATAGTTCTCCAAAAAAGCCTTCTTGAAAGCCTCCCAAGGAATAAACGAGTCTGTCGGGAACTGTATGTTCCGAGTCGTGTCCCACCAATGGCGGGCGGCACCCAAAAGTCTGAAAGTACCATAAAAGGTTTTCTTGTCTTCTGGGACTGTCAAAACTTGGAAAACTCGTTCTATTTCCAAAATCCAGTTTTCAGCTGCATCGGGGTCGGGCTTGCCTGCGAAGGTTGGAGGATCGAGCTTTAAGAACTTTTCATATGATACTGTCGCAGGGTGGCTTGGTTCTGGGGTAGGTACTTGGCTGTGCGCTTGATTTCGCATGGCGCTAGCCAATGCGCTCAACGATTCCATGATGAATCCCCGTTGATCTGACCATTCGTCAGATGAACCTTCGTTCGACCCTCGAACCATCCTTAAAATACCCAGATGATACATAAGTCAATACTTTGAAAGAGAAGAGTAATATCAAAAAGTTTATCATATTTCCGAGTAATAGAGATTACAAAAAGCCCAGCAGTGCTGGTATAGGAGGGCACTTACAAAAAGTTAAAACAACAACTGTCCACGGTACAAAAACCAACGAGTTTTTATCCTTTAGGGATGATGAGAGTACTTCCTCAAGTACTCTCTTGCGATACTCGTGCGCCTTAACCCGCGTAGAGGGGGAAAAGGATGCAAATCCTCATTCGGGACTCCTTGCCTGTGAAGAGGAGTAGTAGGGGAGTAATGTGGTGAGGCATCCGGTGCATAGGGTGGCGAAGCCGGAGTGTACACCGGAGAATCCGGTATGTACAGCGGTGGAGCTGATGTGTATACCGGGGAATCCGATATGTATAGCGATGAAGCCGGAGTGTTTACCGGAGTATCCGATATATACTGTGGCGAGTCTGGGGATGGTGTGTAAATTGGTGAGTTGGGGGAAGGCATATGAGTGGGTGGAGCGATGTCCTGAGCACTCTCTAGGGGTAATATTTGTCCATCACACGATGGTGTGTCATAAGTACCCTGGAGAGAGGATGTTGTGTCTTCCAGATCTTGTGCTGCAGTCCCCCTTCTATCGTATGCTTCCCTGAGTTGACAATTATCCATCGTATGTCCTTCTTCGCCGCAAAAATTGCATCCCATCTGGGTTTGCCAGGGGGATTCTGCTTCAGAGGATTCCCGAGAAGTGTGTCGATTAACTAAAACATGATTTGGCACACGACTTCTTTCTCGAAAGTGCACTGCTGCCCATGTCGCGGCTAGCGGTGCCTGGTAGGTATCCGGAAGCGTAAAGCCCCAAGAATCCGCAAAAGTGGGAGGGGGCGGCCCGCTGGTCCAATGATCTGAACCGATAGAAGAACGCTCAAGTCTTCCTACCACAGAGCTTCTGCCCCTCACAGAACGACAACGCGTTCTTCTTGCGCCCCTTCTGCGTCCCAATCTTTCACCATCCGAAGGGTTCATTTTCTTTGGACAAGAAAAATCCCAAATACTCATGTAAGGTATACTCTAGTCTAATAGTATAGAAAAAGAGAAATTAAATTACTTACAGCGCGATGCGGATGCTCGATGACCAAGAATCATTGTTTCGATCTGCTCTGATACCAAGTTGTAACGCCCCAAAATTTTGAACCTTATAAATTCCTTGAAATAGTTGGAAAATGCCTTTTCTTTACAGAGTTTATTTCTAAATCAGCGGAAACGATTTCTTTTAAAAGAAAAAAAAAAAAGATGGGTTTGACAACCTTGGGCACGTTAGCGAGAAAACAAAGATTTACCATGGACAATCTGCAATAATACTTAGGAAACCATTCCTTCTATTTGAAGAGAGTATTAAGTTTGTACAAAATTTGGGTTTCCTCAAGGGAAAACCGTATCAAAAACCAAAAATGTCCAGGAGAAACACTACGAGCAGAAACAGTGGATCCTTAAATCATCTCGCAGTCGCGCCATCGCCTGATGCACCTAATTGTCACCTGTGCCCATGAAATGGGTTAGTTTTGCGAAAAACTAGCAGGAGAGTACAAAGACAGAAAGAACTAAATTAGGCATAGATAATTTATGCAGCAGGTAGTAACGAGCAAACTAAGCAGATAGACTGGAGGAATAAGCTAAGTACAACAAACTGAAAAGGGTGTGCATGCTCAATTTAGTTATTACTTGATAACCGACCATGCGGGTACATACATGGCACGTGAGTCGAAACAGTCGAGTCCAAGCCGAGTGTTCATTATGTTAAGTATTTTAATATACCTCGGTTGTCTGACTGAATCCTATTCCTATAGAGACGACCGATGGTCGAGAGAGTAAGTCCCCAAGGCCTGATAGGGATGCATCCAACTTCTGCAGAAGTGTTAGGCTAACTTATGTAGCCCCTATCCCTCCCCCTAACCTCCGATGACTGGGGAAAAACGGGTCTTTTGCCCTTTTTGAAAGCCATAAATGGACTGTCTATCGGAATTGGTACCCTTCGTCCTCTCTCTTGACGAAGCAAGGTTGAATTGAGCGCGACGGGGTTTCTTAGCCGTTGCCTCATTCTACATGCTCTGGTCCATTAGACCGAAACGAGCATCTTGCCTATGAAGGCGATCCCACTCTTATATGTGTTTCCAACAGCCTGCACTAAGCATTAATCGAAGTCATAAGACTCTCTCATCCAATCGTCGTAGTACTAACATGTCTCGCATGTTTAAGAAGTATACTTACGAGAAAAGGGATACAGGTCCTTAATAGGAGCCTCGGGAGTGTGTTTCGCAAAGATATAATGTTTTTTTTTTTAAAAAAACTATTTTAACATATCAAATCTTTCGAAACCATGCACAATCTTGCCAACATAAGGCATGTGATTTTCTCGAATCTGACATCCGATGACGCAGTGTCTGGGTGCTTTGTAAGTCACGACACTGGTTTTGGTAAATGGGTTTCACAAAGAAACCTATCACCCAACAACTTGGTCTTGCCCCAGATCAAGGGTTTTCCCAAAACATATCGGGTGGAAAGAGGAATAGGTATTCCTCTCGAATACACTGAGTCTATGGCAAGGAAAAGAAACAAAAGATAATAATGCGAAAAGGAAGTGCCTGGGCGCGAAGCGCGACGGCAAACAGGAACTGCGAAAGCAAGGGGCAAGGATCGCGAAACCGCGTCCTTGAATTAAAAGACAGTAAGTAGTAACTTATGAAAGCAAAGGCCTGGGCGCAAAGCGCGACGGCAACAGAAACAGAAAGTGCGTAAGCAAAGGACAAGGACCGCGAAACCGCGTCCTTGAATTAAAAGACAATAAGCAGTAAATACGAAAGTAAAAGCCTGGGCGCAAAGCGCGACGGCAAACTGAAATGCGAAAGCAAAGGACAAGGATCGCGAAACCGCGTCCTTGATGTAAAAGTGTACTTATATACATATAAGTATATAAATATATCATTAAGTCCTTTCGATTATCAATTATTTAAGCTTGATTTAATTATTTAAGTCCTTGTGCATCTTCTCCTACCTTGGAGTATTGCGAGAATGAAGCCGTCTACGAACGTAAGTGATTGTCGGTTTAGTTCGCGGGGCGCGAACGGGCTCCGTTGCGTAAACTGCAAAAATACGTAGTTTAGCATGCATAAAATGAATATAGGTAGGGAGAAAGCTCGGTTTCTCCGCAACTCAATGCATGGGTCATCGGCCCCTACCGTTGCGAAAGAGAACGGGGTAGGGTCCAATGACCCATGCCGTTAAAGGAGATGGGTGCAGGGGCCTTCTTAAAAGAAAGGGGCAGGGGCCGATGGCCCCTGCCAATGGAACGAGTAGGGAGGAGGGAGCGCAGGGGCCAAAGGCCCCCCTGCGGCTCAAAAGGAGAGGAGGTAGGGGAGTGCAGGAGCCAAAGGCCCCTGCCGAGCCCTTGCTCGACAGAAAAGAGACAGGGGCCTCTGGCCCCTGTCGGTTTAAAAGAGGGGCAGGGGCCAAATGGCCCCTGCTTGGTTTCCGAGGGGTGGGGCAGGAGCCTTCGGCTCCTGCCCCCCTCTCTTAAGGGGAAGGGTAGGGGCCATCGGCCCCTACGTGGAAAGGGAAGGGCAGGGGCCATGGCCCCTGCCGGAAAATTAAAAGGGCAGGGGGCTCCGCCCCCTGCCTGCTAAGAAGAGGAAAGCAAGGGGGGCGGAGCCCCCTTGCTTGTCGAAAAAGAGGAAGGCAAGGGGGCGGAGCCCCTTGCCTGTCGAGATAAGAGGAAGGCAAGGGGGCGGAGCCCCTTGCCTGTCGTGAAAAAAGAGGAGGAAGGCTCGGCAGGGGCCGCCGGCCACCTGCCGGCCTTCCGGCGAATCAGGGGGAGGAAAAAAAAAGGGGGAAAAAGAGGGGGAAAAGGAGGAGGCTACCTGGGCTGCCGTGAAGGGGGTTCGCCGGAGAGGGTGGCGCCGTGAAGAGGGGGGGGGGTTGTCCTGCGTCGGCAAAAAGGGAGAGGGAGGTGGAGTCGGGGGAAGAGATAGCAGAGGGGAGAGAGACGAGAGATGAGAGAGAGAGTCGGGGGGTCGGGGGAGGCTCGTAGGCCCTCCCCTCTCCCCTCTCGTCTTTTAGTAGGGAGGGGGCGCACACAGAGCTCGCCCCCTGTGTCGCCGGAGGCTCCCCTCCCCCTGTGGGCTGCCAGTCCCCTCGAAAAGGGTTTTCGAGGGGCTGGCACAGGTTGGATCCGGGTCGGGTCTGGACCCGACCCGGGTCCGATCTTAATTTTTTTTTTTTTTTAACTGGTATTACACTCATGGCGATGTAAAAAGCAACAGAAGGTCTCTTTATCATCCACTGAAGCCGAATACAGAGCCATGGCATCTACCACCATGGAAATAGTATGGATTCGACGTCTTTTGGAAGATATGGGAGTAGTTGTCAAAGAACCAACAAAGCTTTGCTGTGACAATAAAAGTGCAATCTACATTGCCAAGAACTACACATTTCACGAGCGAACAAAGCATATAGAGATGGACTGCCATTATGTCAGGGAAGAATACTTGAAGAAGGTCATTGATCTACCATACGTGACGTCTGAGTATCAACTTGCGGACTTCTTCACAAAAGCTCTTTGTTCGCCTAGATTTCATTTCCTTCTTGACAAACTTGCGGTTATCACACCGTAAGTTTGAGGGGGGGTGTTAAAATGTATACTCAAAAACATTATTGTAAGTATAAATATATATACTTATATACATAGAGATACGTATACATATGTTATATGTATACGTATCTCTATATATAAGTATATATATTTATACATTTTCCCTTTTTACCCGAAAAGGGTATTTTAGTCCTTTCTACATTTGGCGCATATTCCATTTGGAATATGTTGTAACTTTTTCTTTATTTTTTAATTTCTTTTATTTTTATATTTTTTCCTTTTTGTAATTACAAAAAGGTGCCTTGGGGGTCTCCCCAATAGAGTCGTTGGGGAGCCCCCAACGGTCACAATTGTGACCGTTGGGAGCTCCCCAACGACTCCTTTGGGGAGCCCCCTTGCACCTCTCATTTCTTGTATAAATAGGGGTGTTCCCCCTTGTAATTCCTAAAGCTTGAGAGTATCCAGCATTTGCTTTTATATATTGAAATACATGCATTATTGCATGTTTATTATTTATACGCTTTTTGCGTATTTTGTTCAAGTGTTGTGAGAGTGCTTTCGTGCACTTCCTTTAAAGTTTTTTATGCTTGTTTATGTATTGTCTCTTCGTAGACAATTTCACAATCCATACATAGAGCCCTCTTGTGCCACCTTGGCTTGGCAAGTATTGCTAACAAAAAAAAAGGGACCCCTTTAATATGTATACATAATATGTATACAATTGAAAGTTTGCTGTATTGTTTTTTTTTTCAGTTTTTTGTCAAACTTTAAGATATGTTTGGGAGCTGGAAACGGGGATTTAATAATTCTCACCTACCCTGGAACAACACTGGGCGGATGTGCAACCTTTTAGGCTCAACCTAACTCGGTTCGGCTGAGTAAGCTTAATATATATATATATATATATATATATATATATATATATATATATATATATATATATATATATATTCCTAAATAAGTGTAAAAAAAAGAGAGATACAAAGGAAATGCTAAGTATGTCCAGATTTTTATGCAATAAATGTTCAGATTTATGTTTTCAAGAAAACTGCATGTGAGATGCTCATAGTTTTTGTCTAAATTCACATATGTTGAAAGATTATAGGAGGTTCAAATTTCACATGCCAAATATACATATTTATGTCTAGACTTTTTCACACGTAAATGCCTATGTTATTTTCAGACTTGCACATGTTAAAAGTTTGGATTTTATGCATGCAAAAATATGAACTCATGCATGCATTATATGCAGTTTTACATGACTCTACTTTTGCAGATTTTTGCATGATCACTTTCGGACTGTTATACTTGTTATCATGGGAACATTCGAACATGTTCTCATGCTTACCAATGTTGTCTCGTGTGCGGGCAGCATAGATTGGACACGGTGGGTACGTCCGTGGTACCCTGGGCTTGCCGAAATGGCTAGAAGAACAATTGTTGAAGCATAATCACGATATTTTAATGCTATGTTACCTACATAGGCATGTAGTGAGCATGTGCAAATCCTGAAATTGATGTTTTATATATGCATATTTGCATGAATGTTCGCATGATAAGTATGAGATGATTCATGAAAAGAAACATGTAGTTTGCATGATCGTGTAAACACATGCATATGAAAGTGTTATCTACACACATCCTTGTTTAATATATGCGTGAATGTGCATCCCGGAAGCATCATGTATTTTGCCGGCATGCGATTGCATGAGTGTTCACATGTATTAATTCTAAATGATTCATGAATGAAAGCATGCATTTGGCATGAATATGTGAGCTCATGCATATGGATATTATTATTTCATGCACATCTCTAAATTAGCATTCATGATTGTGTATCGAAAGACATGTGATATGGAAAGAATGCAATAGCATGTTCCTTAAGATTTTTGCATATGAATGCATCGATGATCAAAATGAATCATCGTAGATTGTGTGAGCCTTGGGCATGTGTTGCTCTTTGTTTAGTTGATTTATGCATTGCAAAAATCAAATGTGATATTATTGTTTTTATTGCATTGTTCTATGTTGCCACGGACTGTGGTCCCGTGAAGAGCTTCACATGTTGATTTGTAAGCTTATGTTATTAATTCTGCATGTTGAATTGCAAAATTTAAAAAAAGATGAATTAATAACAAAATAAAAGAAATTAAAGAAAAGTGTAATATGTGTTTTCTTGATGTCCCTTCTTTAGTGTGGGAATCTTAGATATTGTGGTTTAGGAGAAACCGTGAGGATATCAAAACTCCGTGTGCGTTGTTGTTGCCCCTGAACCCGATATTGAGGTTCTTCTCCTGGCCACGGTTTTAAGGAGAGTCTGTCACTTTGCCTGGGAGTGGTGTGTAGAAATAGCTGTTGTTTGGTATACCAAGAAAAATTGCACTTATAGATGCTGATGTCCCTGGTGTCCCGACATTAGATGTTGATTTCTAATGTTCCGATGGATGGTGTTATTTTCTGATATTGGTCGAGAGTTAAGTTTGGAACCAGTAACAAAATACTTGTGTGCTAAGTTACCCTGGGAACCCTACTTCACCTCGGGAATTCTTACTCGTTTTGAGTATCCGCGGGCAATGGTAATTAAAAAGAGAAACTTAAACTGCGTCATTTAATAGGGACATACATATAAAAAGAAAACTCTGATAAAAGATAATAATTTATTCATGCATTGCACTGAATCATGCATATTCCTGTTATGCATTAGATCATGCATATTTACTTGTTCCCTTAACTATGATATATTGGAGAATGCATAATGTTGTTCCTTAATGCATGTTAAACGTCTTTAATGCTTAAATTGTGATTCTTGTTGTTATTTAATTGTTCTCTCATGCTTAATAATTATTTTTTATTGCATGAATGATTAGTTGAATTATAAATGTGTTTTATTTATGTCCCTCTAAAATATTGTGTGAATCTTATTTATGTTTTTTGTTCTTATTTGATTCATTAGAGGAACCTGTACGCAGAATTCTTTGGATTCTGACACCCTACTTTTGGTGTTTTTCGCAGTCTCAAATGCCTGGTGGGGAGGACTTGCTTTTGAGAAGAGTCACAAGGGGACTACACGACTACATGACAGATTTTAAGAATGGCGTCGCTCTTTTTTTTTTGCTTTCTTTATTTTCATTTACTTATGTCTCGGACTCTTTACATCTGAATAAATAAAGTTTGGTTTGATTTTGGTTTGGTTTGGTTTGGTATGAAAGATGAGTATAAGATCTCTTATGGTGGTGGTTGTGTTTAACTGTAAAGGCCCCGGGTCTCTGGGATTGTTTCCGCACTTGTTTTAAAAAAAAAAATTGTCACTTTTTCATGCGTATGAGTTGGGGTCGTTACACTTTATATTTTCTTTCTTTTATTTTTTATTTTTGTCTTTTGGTTTTGAGTTAAGGGCGTTATTGTCCTTAGCCTTAGAGTCGTTGGGTCCTCCCCAACAGCTATATTTATAGTCGTTAAGGGTGGTCCCAAGGGCTCTAGCGCTCCCCATTTTGTCTATATAAAGGGGTTAAATCCCCCTCTTATATATGATGCTTCTCTTAAGCATTCATGCTCAATAAGATGAATATTTTTTATGTTTTGTGTTCTTCTCTTTAGTTCTTTGATGTCTTGAATGCAGTTAGTGCTTGTATTGTGTCTTTGTGTTCTTGTATTGTCCCTTAGTTGGACATATGTATGTGAATATGCACTTTGTATTTATGATCTTGTAAGCCCTTAGAGGCCCTCATTTTGTATTTCGCATATTTCATTACATGGTATCAAAGCTAAGAAATCCTTCTTGGTATATTGCCTCTTTTGGGTCTTGAGATTCTCTAGTTCGAGTTTGTGCTTCGTAATCGTTGTGTGGCTTGGATTTAAGGAAAATCTTGACCCGGTATGTATCTTATATCTTTAAGTGTTACTTGTGCGAAAACACTCTTTTTCCATATCTTGGTAAATTTATTTGTTGTTTTTATTAAAAAATAAATTCTTTAAATATTTTTTCAAAAAAAATTATCATTGGATTTATTTGTATTAAATATTTTATAAGGTTTATAATATTTGTTTGATATTGTGAAATTATATATGTGTATGCTTTTATGAGATCTAGTTTAATTCTTAGTTTTTCAAAACTTGCTTTATTTGAACAATTCATGGTTATAAATGTCAAATCATGTTTGTATTTATTATTGAACTTTGTTTTGTTTCTTTTTGAAAAATTGTCATAACTTTTAAAATAATTTGAAATGGTGTTGTGTGTCTTTCACAAGTATGATCTTATGAAATTTTTGTTTACCTTGCATTTAATTTTTCTTTCTTTAATCTTGGTGTATTCTTATGTGAAACTTAAAGTAGCTTACGAAGTATTAAAAATCATGATCTAGCTTATGAATAAATAATTTTTATATTGATATTTGATCCTTGTGCACTTATGATTGTCTTACAGGATGAATGTGATTGTCTATTCGTGCATAAGGTATTGAGCATGATTTCTTATGGGATTCATTCACTTAATAAATGTCTTTTGTGGGACAATAGTTATGTTATTGGGTGTTTCTTTTGTTTATCCTTTTGTGATCTTTATAATTGTGTTATTTTAGTCTCAGGCTCTTTAATGAACATTATCTTACATATTTTGCATGAGATTTAAATATTATGTTTTTAATAAAATATTAAGTTGAAAATTATGAAAAACTTCTTTGCATTTGCCCTTTATGGGTGTTATAAGTGTTTTCCTCATAGTTCACTTTCGTACTTGTCCATTATTGATGGATGTGCTTGTCCACTTAGCTCTTTGGTAGCTCTAAATTCATTGCATACTTGTTATTTACATTATGCCCTCTTTGGTATATACCCTTAGTGACTTGATCTATCACTTGCATATATGTTTAAATGTGTTCCTATGCATATCTTATGTGATTCGTCATAGCTTTTGTATAAGATATGTGACTTTAAGTTATTAAGATTATTGCATATACATAAGTTTTTTTATCTCTTTGTGAGTATTCATGATTAGTTGTACTTATGTATGCATTTGGTTTTCTATACGTTCTTTAAAAATCTCTATATATGTTGTGGCATTCTTTAATGTTATATGTCATTGTTGTCTCATAGTAGACTTGTAATCTAGATTGAGATATCTCTCTATGTATCTTGCTCATATTGTCTATGCATATGATTGCATCAATTGACATCTTGTTATGCATGTGATTGCACTATATTCATTTTAAGTTTTCATCTACCGTAATTAGATTTGATTTGAAACTTTGTTTGTCTAAATCGCTTCTTATATATGAACTCACTTATTTGAAAATTGATTTTTGTACGTATTTATTGCCTTTTTTATGACATTTGTTTTGTCCATCATTGAATTTTTATATGATGCATAATTTCTTTTTTGGCCTTATTATTATTGAGTCAGAGTTAGCCATTGAGGTGAGTTATGTGTGCACCTCAAGTCATCTTATCAATTTGCAATTATCAAAGTTTATGAGTGTCATGTTGACACATGTCTTAGATCTAATTGATAGTTGATTGGCCTCTGTATCCATGTTGTTTTTATTGAACTAGGGATGATTGTTGGGGTGAGTTCTGTGCACCATGGTTTTGTCAGTTTAGATTGTTGACTTATAGTTTGGCTCTAACTGACTATTGTTTGATCTCTGGTTTTGTGAGTGTATTGTATCACTCATTTGTGTAGTTGGCCATTGTTATTATGGATTCTTATAATTATGTTCATTTGTAATGGCTATCTATTTTTCAAACCATGGTGTTTCGAAGGTTTATAAAATTTAATACCGCTGTCTTGATTTGTAAATTTTGTCCTTTCATACATTAGTTTGTCTTCATTACAAGCTCTCTTGCCTTGTGTGTTTCCTCCTATTATGCCTCTGATTTAAGTGTCATTTTATGTAGACAAGAGATGTTTGGTTATTCACACTTTTTGTGTGTTTTGTAGCCCATTAGTGACATTGTGATTATGTTCTTGTTCTAGTGGCCCATTAGTGGCTTTGTGATTGTGCTCTTGTTCTAGTAGCTTATATACTTGAATTTTGAGTCTTGAAAGTCTGGTGAGGTGATTGCTTGTGGTGTTCAAACTATTGTTTAATGTTAACAAAATATTAATTATTGATATTTGTGAGATTTTAAATCTCTTCATATTTTTTGCAAATTAGTGATGATTTGCAAATATCATTCACTTTGTTATGTGGGATTTTTAAAATCTCTCCATGAAATTTCTAAAATTTTACTACTTGTTTTTCCTTGTATGGAAAATGTTTATCGATAAAATTTCATGCATTTCATTGATTATATATATATATATATATATATATTTTTTTTTTTTAAATTGTTATTTGATCCTTTGTAGTTACTCATTCTAGGATGTGTGAATTCTAATGGGTTGTGATTTATGAGATTGCTTTCATTCATTATTATGTGCATTAAATATATATATATATATGTTTCGAATTGATTATCTTGTTCACATTGTTGTATGCATAAATTTAATTAACTCCTCTTTTCTTGAGGGTTCTTTTTTGAAATGTTATAATTTATATGCATGTTTTTAGTATAAATTGATGATTTGTTCTATTTGAAATGTTTTCTTAAAAAGTTGGGACATTATTAATACATGATTGTTTATCTGTTCTTGATAATTTAAATGTCCTTTAAGCGATTAAATTCTCTTGTGATCAATATTTATGTTTTCTTGAAAAATATGTTGACTCTGAGCTTATGCTTGTCTAAAATTGTTTTTATCAATTTTATATCTGAGGTATACTCCTCTTATTTTGGTTGAATTGTTACTAATGTTTCTAAACAAAATCTTAAAATTATTGCTACATTGTTCTACTTGAGTGTTATTCTTATTCAAAATATACATACTTTTTTCTTTTTGAAACTATATAACTATTTGGTTAGGATATCTTTTTTTGTATAGTTGAAATCTTTATTTTGTTCTCTCTGCGTGTTCTTAAAGATGTGGTGAATTGAGAAAGGAATATATTTGATACATCATATCATGAAGATGGAGACAGCCGATGAAGGTGTTTGGGGATGATCACCAATGAAGACATTCAAAGACTTATATTTGCAAAACTCTCTTATGCGTCATAAAGATGAAGATTCCCAATGAAGACACTTGAAGACTTGGATCCTCCCCATTGATTCTTTTTGTTTTTCCAAACTTTTGGTATATCACACCGTAATTTTTGAGGAGTGTTAAGTTGTACATGTATATATAATACATACATATATATATATTCATATATATGCATATATATTTTATTTATAATGATGTAATAGGTAAAAGCCTCTAAGGATATTTTCATCATTTCACATCATTGTAATAGGCTGTGCCCATTAGAGGCACTTTAGCTTTTCTTTCTTTTATTTTTATTTTTGTCTTTTGGTTTTGAGGTAAGGGCATTATTGTCCTTAGCCTTAGAGCCATTGGGAGTGGTCCCAAGGGCTCTAGCGCTCTCCTTTTTGTCTATATAAAGGGGTTAATTCCCCCTCATGTATCTAATGCTTCTCTTAAGCATTCATGCTCATTAAGATAAATATTTTTTATGCTGTGTTCTTCTTTTTAGTTTTTTGATGTCTTAAATGCACATAGTGCTTGTATAGTGCCTTTGTGTTCTTCTATTGTCCCTTAGTTGGACTTATGTATCTGCATGTGCACTTTTTTTTATGATCTTGTAAGCCCTTAGAGGCCCTCATTTTGTATTTCCGCATATTTCATTCCAGAATGTATAGGAGCAGTAATTTTGTCTACGTATTTTTTCTATTCTATATGTATTTCTGTTGTCACGTGCTAAGTATAATTGCATCTCAGGTGTCTTGAACCTATGGGATTTTATTTCTGTGTCTAGGTTCAAATTCACCCAATGGCTCCTGCAAAAGTACATCTGATGATGGGGCAGGGGAAGAAGTGCTTCTTATCTGGAGGATCCCAACATACCTAGTCCTGGTTCTCCACTGTTGAAAGGAAAATAAAAGATTTTATTCTGACTGATCATCATAGCATCATGCCCAGAATATAGTTTACTACATCCACAGTACACAGATATAACTTAGCAGAATTCATCATATCTTCTAATTCTAACAAAGCATCATCCTACATTCATCTCCAAAATCAGTATTTAGTCAGTAAGTTTTGATACTGTGTAATCTATCACAAAGCGAGACAATGTAAGTGAACATCAAACTCAGTGGTATACACTCACTCGAGACCATGGACTTTTTGTTCCTTAAAATAGTGTATTAACTCTGAGGAAGTGATACAACATTAAAAAAAATAAAACATTTGTTCATTAAATATTAAGATTTTCATTCAAAGGATGCTCAATAGCCTTAGAAAAACAATGATTATGAAAAATAAATCTTCTGGACTCACAAGTTGGGCGTCGAAAAAACCTTCTTCTTAACCTTTCTCTAGTGAATATGTAACTACCCGCTAGAATATCAGTGATTATCGTGGCAAGCTGTGACATCAAAGCCAATGGATCCACTCCAGATTCCATAATCTCTCTCAAAGTCTTCACAGTGTTCACTGTGTCAGCTGATAATGCCAAATCAAGAAGATCTACCAATCTATCATCTGAGATCAACCCAACCTAAAAGCAAAAGAAAGCGGAAGTTAAAAGTGGATTAAGATATATTCTTGATAGTTTAAAGTTCCAGTCTTTTTCTTGTGTTGAAAGCCTTAAAAGCTTCCGAAAAATGTCCTGTCTCATCCCACACTACATCTAAGATATAAAACAAGAGATAAAATTACTTTTGGGATAGCACCATCTCACCAAATACGCCAGTTTTAAACGCCACTTTCAAGTGACACACAATATCATCATCATCAGATGAAAGCAGTGGAATACAGCCATGTGCAACAGTCCATTATATGCACACATATTTTCAACTAAATTACCTCAAGATTGTAATGAATTACTGAATTTTTTTCTTAATGACTTTTGCATTAAGATGTTGTACACCTCAAGATTGTAATGAATTACTCAAGTTTTTCTTAATGACTTTTCTTGTAGAAAGAAATCACCTGAAGTAACTGCAAGTTGAAAACGTTACTATAGTCCTGTCAAATTTCATTCGGCTATCTTATGAAGGTTGCTTTTAAATCCATGGTGTACTCTTGCGAACAATGGAAATTCTCGGTACTCGTATTAGGTGCTTCTGGCTGCTGCCATATACTTGTGTACATATCATTAGGGGTGGCAATTTCTGACACGACCCGCCAACCCGCCTCTTAGGCGGGTTCGGGTTGGGCTTAAGCCAACCCGTTTAATAAACGGGTCGACCCGTGTAACCCGTTTATTAAACAGGTCGGGTTCGGGTTGGGGGTATGCCAACCCACCAACCCGGCTGACCCGTTTAATAAACGGGTTAGGCGGGTGGGTCAACCCGCCAACCCGTCTGCCCGACCCGTCAACCCGCCAACCCGACCCGCCAACCTGCCAACCCGACCCGCCAACCTGACCCGCGAACCTGAAAACCCGTTTACCCGACCCAACCCATTTATTAAATGGGTTGGCGGGTCGTGTCGGGTTACCCGTTTATTAAACGGGTCGGGCTCGTGTTTGCCACAGCTGACCCGTTTAATAAACGGGTCGGGTTCGGGTTGAGGTATGCTGACACGCCAACACGCCAACCCGCCAACCCGACCCGCCAACCGACCCGATTGCCACCCCTACATATCATACACTATCCACTGTGCATTACATGATATTTTTTTTATGTTTTCAATATTCTTTTCTTTATATTTTGGTGAAGTGTGTGTTTATGTACTGTATGCACCTTTCATGTGTAAAACACTGGGACCATACCAACCAATACCAAGTTGTATGTCTATCTGTACCCGCATCCATGTGACATGGCCATCAAAGACATTCAAAGTCATCTTTTTGATAAATGCATCACTCCCTCACCTCTCCCATCAAATCCTATCTAAGTTTTTCTTTTTCTATGTGCATGTACAGACAAAGGGATAACACAGAATATAATCTAAATAGACCACTCAAACTTAGTGTTTAGAGAAAGATCTCAACGGTACCAAATCAAATTGTTTAATTCAAAAGAGTAGATGGCAACTGAGGTGAAACAAGTACTTACAAGTTCCTGAACCAGCAAAACTGATATTCTTTGCCCCAGTAAACTCAATTGATCCAGGGTCATTTCAGCATCCCTTAATGATCCATCCGACCTGGATGCTATGAGTTTCATTGCATCCTTTTCAATTTCAATATTTTCTTGGGTTGTGATAAAATGCAAAGTGGAAATAATATCTGCATCTCTCAGTTTTGGGAAAAAGAATTTTTGGCACCTGGATATGATCATGTGCGGCAAATGATCAATACTTGTACTTATAAGGACAAAAACCATGCGCCGAGGAGCTCGATCAATGACCTTTGAGATTGCACTCCAGGAATCAGAGGGTAAACTACCACAGTCATCAACTATGAACACTCTGTATACAGAAGAATTCTGGGGCAAAACCACATCCTCAAGGTGGTCCATAATATTTTCAAAGTCAAAACTACCAACTGGACCAACTTCATGTATGTTAGAACTCTTTCCTAATTCATGAGCAATGCATGAATTGCAGGAACCACAAGGTCTGGGATATTCCAAAGACTGACAATTTAGAGCCTGTCCAAATATGTGTGCACATGATGTTTTGCCTGTTCCATGAGGGCCATAAAATACATAAAGGAGACCAACTTTATTTTGTGCAACTGCATTAGCAAGAGCATGTGCCACCAAGTTTTGACCCACTAAATCCTTGAAAGTCTTTGGAGTATATTTCTGTGTCAGGCTCCTATGTCTCTCAAAACATATCAATGGACCAGATTGAAGATGCCGCCTAAAATTGCAGCCATCACCAGATTTTGCTTCAGAAGCAAGGTCAGAATCTCGATCTTGCTTCAGACTCTGATTGCCATAAATACCCAGCTCCCCTGAATAATCCCGAATCCAAGCAGCACTTCCACTACTTCCTTGGGATTCTGATGGCTCAATTAACAAGGGTAGAACCTCTGAATCAGACCTTCTAGATGAGCCGGAGTGATCAGAGGCAACAAGCATGTCTGAAGAAGCCTCTCTTTGAGAACTCACACGGATTTGTGGACTAAGACCTTCAGTTTTTCTTGACCTAGAGTCTGACAACCCACATGAGAAACTCCATCCTGCCAAGTCAAGGAATGTTCTTCCCTTGTCATGAATCCTAGACCAATTCCATGGAATTCCACAGCCATTTCTTGGAACTTGGGTAACCGCAAGTCCATCATCTTCTTCATGCCCTTCGATCTCGTTCATCTCAGGACAATATTTTGCACGGGATGCATTCTTGGCTAGTGAGTTTGAAGCCACAGACAATTCATTGTGAGTTTCAGTGCCTCTAGAACCTGGTGTTGCTTGAACCATCTTAGTTCGTTTCAATTCGCTCCTTTTCACAGCACTCAGTTCTGTGTCTAAAGTAGACTGCTGTCTACCATTATTACTCCTTGTGCTTGCTCTTGGTTTCTGATTGATCATTTTGCCTCGAATACCTCTGGTCTGAAAGGTAAACTGAGAGGACCTTACTTCTTCACAATCTAAGGATCTTTCTTTGACTTTCTCCGAAATGCTTTTCTGGCAATGACTTATGTTGTGACCACCTTTCTGGGAAACCCTTCTGCCTTTAGAAACAGCTTTCCCTGGGGCCAAATCAGGTATTGGAGTTGTACCAGTTGATCTTTCAACCTTTGAAGTTCCCACATTGCTGTCTGCAAGATTTCCTACCTGAACATTGCTTCCTTGACTTTTCCACTCAGATGCTTCCCCCGTACTTCTCCCAACTTCCTTCACTCTGTTTTCACTGATCTGGTCAATCAGAGGCTCTCTTCCATCATTCTCCTTGTCTATTTCCAGGGAAGTTCTATACTCACTGTCCATAATCCTTGTAGCTTCAAGACTTGCAATGATAGGTGAAATAGAAACCACTCTTCTTGATTCCCTCCTGCGATCATGTCCAACAGACCTCTGACCAGCTTGCATTGCTCCATCCTTTTCAAGTCTCTTAGATAAGAAATCTATAGCAGGAGAAGGCCCAGAGGAGCTGGCAGAAGGGTCCCTGAGTAATCTAGATCTCTGAAGGACAGTAAGGTCGCTCATGAGTGCACTCTCAGCATACATCAGGCTGTATTTGTGCATATGGTTCTTTAGATGGATACAATTTGTCAAATGCACATGACTACGAAGATGATTCTGAACGTTGCAATCTTCTTCTCTAAGAATCTTAGAAGAAACACCACAATCAACAGCCCTAGTCATGATTGGAACTCAAATTAGCTGTGCAGATGAAATACTGGTATATCACTGTGAAATGGGATCACAATACAGTATTTGTGCTTTCAGTAGACCAGCAAAATCCCCAAACGCATACTGTAAAAGAATCCAAACCCACCCATAAATAATATACCCCACTATCCAAACTAACACAAACTCTATGTGTGAACAGACTGAAATGATCCGTTTGGATAAGCTACATTCAGTTTTAGACTCTGTACTTCTCCCCAAGAACAAGTTGAGATTAGCAACATTCTTTGCTCATGAAGGCAATCAAACTACATAAGCACCAAAACTTTAAAATTAAAAAGCTGAGATGCTGTTAGTTTCAATCAAGCTTTGAAATATAGCTAATTCTCCTTTTAAATGATCATCTTCAAGATCTTACATTGACCTGATATTTTTCTTTCCAACAAAAAAGGAAACCAAGATGAAAGCACCCTCTGCTGCCTTCTAGTTGCACTGCAACTAAAAGTTTTTCACTGTACAAGGAAGAGTTGAACCCGGTTAGATTGTAATTACTCTGTAAGTAAAACAATCCCTTAGAATCGTTCACAACACTAACATTCCCATTATGTTCAAATGGGAAAAGAACCACATCCCATTTCTGCTCATTCTTCACATAAAATCATCTTTCATATTTCACCACAATAATTTTCATTTCATTAAAGGAAATAATTAGCTCATTTCAGATTGCTCCAACGTTCAAATTACTCCAATATTTATTATTCCACCATAGTTTTTGCATCTTATTCGACAATGAAGGCAAGTCCACCTTGCAACAGGAATCGTCTTTAAAATTCAACCTTCACCCTATTTATTTGCTTCATTCAAAAGAAAAACAAAAGAACTACTATGTTTTGGTCATATTTTAGATCAAAATGATCATCAATAATCATCATAAACTCCGTTGTTCCTACAAATTGAACTCTTCGTGCATCAAATTCCTTCCCGCCTTTTTATCTAAAACAAAAACAGGTATTTTCTTCAAGAAAACTAAAAACTCTGCTAGATCGAAGTAAAACTGATATTTCACTCATATCTACACTTCTCCTCCCCAAAATCTCTCACAAGCTTATCAATCTTCACCAAACACAACAAACAGGCCCTAGAAACCTTCGCAATTCTTCGTCTGAAATCAACTCCAGTAGTTCACTGAAAATCGCAATCCGAACCGAGATTCCGCCAGAATAAAAACTTCAAAAACGCAAGAAACGTCCCGGATCTATAAATGACGATCATATTTTAGCTCATAAACATACAAACACTATCGCAACCTGGCTTTTCCTCCATTATCGGAAAGAGGACCTACGGATTCACACTTACAAGAGAAAACCGAGATCTTTCGAATTCTCAGCAACAAGAACCGCCACAAAGAATCAGATGAGCTTCAAAATCAGCAGAAAAACGAAGAAAACCGGAGTTCGAGACCTCAACTTCAACTTCTGACTGCGGAGAAACGATCTGCACGTCGTTTTTTTGCCCTAATCTCTACCGAAAGAAAGGAAGAAGAAAGCAGAAAGCGAGTGAGAAAAAGGAGAAGGAAACTACTCTTTCCGGAGCTTTCCGCAAGGAGACAAAGAGTGAATTCCGCTGCTTCGGATTCCTCCTTTACCGCATTCCTCGACGCTCTGCGAAGACGACAATCTCTCCCCCTCTCTCACTCTCTCTCTCTCTGTGGGAGTGCCGTTTGGTCGTTCACACGAGGGATTTTATTCGCCACTTTGAAAAAACAAGGGGAGATGCCGCGAAAATGTTCAAATTACTAAACTGTCCTTCTTATTCTAGCCAATTACGGATTTGAGGTTAGAATGTACTGTACCTTAGACTATTTAGAAACATAGAGGTGTTTAATCGTTGGCTTTCTTTTTATATTTACACCAAGTAACCACACCAGGATCATATACCTAACGGCTCTGCCTGCTGTACTTAAGGTCGTTGTCTTGGCAGCATAAAACTCTTTGGGCTTACCTCTTGCCTTCAAAGAGTCATCATGCTTGGGCTTGCGCAAACGGGTGATGCTCATAAAATTTGAACCTAAACCACTTGCTTGGCGGCCTAGGTCCCATCCCACTAAGTTGGGGGCAATCGTTGGTTTTGATTGGCATCTTAATAGTTGTGTTTGACACTCATCGGGGTCGACCGAGCAACAGCAGGCCGGGGGGAGAATGTGCTGACTCCTTTGTCCCATTTTCAACTCCAACACTGCATGTGTGCGGGTGCCTTTAACTGATGGGCTCAGTAAAGGCTTGCATAAGGATCAAACTTTGGATCATGTTATTAATCTAAAATTATGATTTTTTGAATAGTGAAATTTTATTGCATTGCATGCCGTTGAATTTTTAAGATCTTAAAATACATGCTTATAACACTCACAATCACATGATTCAAAACATATTTCATAACAAACAAACATGTATACCACATTCATAAGGTCCAACCTAAAAAAAAAAAAATCTGAAAAAAAAGAAAAGTGATTCATACTAAATAGTTTCGTGCCTCAAATAACAACAAATATTAACCCTTTCGAAATACGGGCACCCTAAACTATTGCTTCATTTGATGATGACAATGAAGGGAATGCCACTATGTGAGTGACACGCATTGCAGAGTGTGTGTCATGGGTGATTTGAGATCTACAAACACGTACTACTTTAACACGCACAGACATTGTCTTAATATTTTTAATAATTATTTATTTAAAATTATTTTTAATAATTTTTTTAATAACATGTATACTTATATATATATAATAAATTGATTTTATTGATTAAAAATAAAAAATCAATGTCATCTTATTTTATTTAAACAAAATCAAACTCACGTGTGGGAAAGTACACGTGAAAGACCCTAGAAAGCGTGGAGGAACGTGTGTTATACAATAAGGTTATATTAATAATTTTACAGAAAAATTATCCGTTGCCATGATTGACGTGACAGACGTCATTAAGAAATTAGTGGTGACTCTGACCAATCAGGGTACATCACCATCTCAAGTCAGGAAGTCCCGACATCGAGAAAATAACAATAATTGTAGGTTCCTTAGATGCTCGCAAGTGCGTGTAACTCGTGCCCAGCCACCCTCCTCACCTTTCAAATAGTTATTCATTGTTTTCTATAATTTTCACGTGGATGCCCACTTATTTCTTGTTATTTTATGAAATGCATCCTCATTTTCTGAAGAAATATTTTATGTCCCAACTTTTATAATAAATTGTCAAATAAAAAAGGGCGAATATTTGGTACTAATGACCGTACATAACTATCGAGTTATCTTCAAAAAAAAATTCTATCAAACCTTATAGATTTTGATCTACATGTTTGTTTGTTTGTTTGGTAGAAATGGGTTTTGAATCATGTGATTGGAACACATGCAGGTTTTGCATAAGCTTTATTGCTCACAATGTATTAGGAAGTTTTTTTTTTTAAGGCAAACTGGGGTTAGGCAGAGCCCTACCAGTTATACAACTATGCCATTGGGTTTTGAACCTTCAACCTCCCAACACAAGGTGACATGAAGCAGAGCAGACCCCAAAAATCCACGTTCTTGCACCCCAAAAACACAATCTAAAGTCTAACCCTCGGCAAACAAACTATGTTGGACACATCTATATGGTTGGATCGAGTCACTACAACTTGAACATCTAATTTCAAGCTAAATGGTTTCTTGCCTTCAAATTATGGCATGTTTCATTACCTGGGATCTGTAACCTAAAGATCAGATTCGGCATGATGCCCACATTAGATTCTTGGTTTCACAAAAGGATTTGAGATCCTAAACACCCTTCTCTCTAAACATGTTGATCTCTTGTGCGCGCATGCGCACATGCACATGCACACACACATGCACTGGGGAAGCTAAAGGCTATAAGTATCTAATATCTGAGGCGATCAAACATCCATTTAAAGTTAATTTCATGTTTATGACGCATATGAAGCATCGTTTTTAACCTTGTTTCTAGGTTATATTAACGCTAGAATACAATAAAGACAGTTTAGCAAATTTACTATGCATGGTTAACTCGCTCACACTTTCTCGTGCACGCGCACACGCACATGCACCGGGCAAGCTAAAGGCTAAGTATCTCATACCTGAGGCAATCAAACATCCATTTAAAGTTAATTTCATGTTTAAGATGCATATGAAGTATCGTTTTTAACCTTACTTCTAGGTTATGTTAACGCTAGAATACAATAAAGACAATTTAGCAAATTTACTATGGTTAACTCACTCACACTTAGAATTAATTAGACTTAGGTCACTGTTTCAATTTTTTTTAATGTAGGCCCATAAAACCCCTTTCTAAAAAATATGAGTGTTTTTTTGCAAAATCAGACAAAAGATGGGCATCTACTGGAACTTTCTCTTTTCGTTTGAGGATAAAAAGATAAACACAACGGACTGCTAGTCCCCCATGACACATTCTTCCATGTTTAAGATATGTCATTAATGTTCCTGTCATCAATGAGACACATTGATTACACATTTCTTCCTCCTTTAACAAATGCCATTAATATTCTTAAAGGAGTCTCATGAACATTAACTAAGGTTAGGACATTAGTATTTAGGCTGCATTCAAGGGGTGTCCTAGACTACTGACAAACCAAGAAAACAAGGGATTTTCACTTTTAGATTTTTTATTTATTTTCTTGCAAAGAATCTCTTTATGTCCTTCCTTGACAAATATAGGCTATATTTTGAAATTATCTCAAAAAAACATGATATATTATCTGATTGTTTTAAACTTTAAAACCAAGTGATATTTTCAAAATATCCTAATATTTTCATTAAAACTTAAATATCTCATTTTTATAATGATATTTATATTTTTGTCGTGAGATTTAAAATAAAAAAGAGACCCTTACCTGCTTTAAATTCATTTAAAATACATTGAACTACATTATTTTCAAGTGAATAAATTCTCATTAAACTATCTTTTAATTAATCTCTCTCTCATTTAATAGTAATAAAAACAGTTTCCTAAAATCTATCTTGGAAATTAAAAGCTTTAAATGCGTTGAGAATAGGAAAGGTCTCTTAAAGTCCAACGTAATAATTAAACCCATATTTTGAAGTTTTAAATAATTTTATTCAGAAGTTTCATTTTTGGACAAGACCTTAAACCCATATCATTTTCTAAAAAAATTATTTATCCTTATATTTATTAAATATTATTTAATTTATTTATAGGCGATATTTTCTAAAAAAATACTCGAGATAAATAAAACATTTCAAAATCTCACGAGAAAAATCTAGGTTTAGCGGCACAAGCAAGATAAAAGACATAATTAGCACAATTGAAGCATAAACTACTTATGAATTCTAGTGTTTTTTAACTTTCTATCCGGCTAGGATTAGTGGGGTGTCTAAGGGTCGGGTTTGGTTTGGACCCAGGTAGAACCAGACTTGGGGTCCGGACCCAGGTCTAATCAGGTCCACTATAAGAAAAATCATACTCGGACTCGATAATAACTATACAAACAAGACCCAGACCATACCCGGTAAAACCATATTTCTTATCATTTTTACATTGAAATTTTGCGGGCCTTAATCGGAACTTGGGTGGGGTCCAGGTCTGATATAAATTTTCACAAACTATACCCTGGTCCATGTATTAATCGGACCTTCAGGTCTGGAGTCAGGTCTTAATCACGTCTTCTTATTTAGCACCATACCCAACCCTAAAGGGTTTGGTTCAGGTTGGGTTTAGGTAAACCCGACCCGTTGACACCCCTAGCTATGATGACTCATAATGTCACCAAGTTGAAAGGATGTCACAATTTAGAAATCACGGTATGCATCCCTCAGATGCAAGGGATAAACTACTTATGAATTCTAGTATTTTTTACTTTCCATCAACGGTGCACACTAGTTCTCTACTCATCTAGCTAGGAGATGGCTCATAAAGTCACCAAGTTGAAAAGATGCCATGAGTTTGAAACCACTGTGGGTATCCCTCTGCTGCAAGTAAGGCTTGTAAACAAGCTGAATGAGATGAGCTTAAAGTGTTCTGGCTTGGCTCATTCTTGTGGCGAGCCAAGCCAAGTTCAAGTTAACAACAAGCGCTTACTTGATCTGGCTTGTTTATAGAAGAAATACATTGTTTTAGAGCTGGAAGAAACAGGATTTAAAGAAAAACACACAAGTATATCTAAAATATATTTCTTACTGAATAACAACTTATACTAATTGAGCGGAGCTGAGTATCTATTGTATATATTCAGCTTGCCAAGCCTATTTTACGAGTTTGAATGAGCTCTTTACCTGCTTGTTTCCCAGCCCTATTATATAAAAAAAGTAACTAAGCCCTCCTTGTGCTCTTCATACACCGTGTAGGACGCAAAGTATGGCCGCCGAATGGTTGAAATGGGTTAGACCCAGATTTGATAAGACCAACATAATGCACCCACCAGGCAATGCCTTTTATGAAGCTGGGTCCATATCAAACCACATAAAATGGAACTGATCAAACTAATATATGATTGAACTTTTCAAACACATAAAACAATCAGACAAGGTTAGATCTTGAGTTCCATCCGGACAAGGCTAGGTAGTGGGTTGGCGGACACGAATTATGGAGGGGTCAACCAGATTTGGCCTGTGTTGGAAAAAGTTTCAAAATAAACTATTTTTTATGATGAGAATGTAAGTATCATTTGCTCTTTATAAAGTTTTGATTCATTTATTTTCTCACCAAATACTTTTGAAAAGTATTTAATCCTATATTTAAGAGAAAAAAGAAATTTGGTGGTTTAAATAGGGTCTTTTCTTTATTTTTAATATTTTGAAAACCCTTGTGTCTTAGAGTGGCTTGCGAATATTGTTGCGCAATGTACAGGTACAGATGCACCGACTGTGCACATATGTGTGCATAAGGGTGCTTTGGCATTCTTAAGTTATAAAAACCTTTCATTTTCAACCTTTTGGTTATCATTTTTTCTTATTCTCAAACTTTTTTACTTTCTATCATTTTAGCTCTCGTTTAGCCTGCAAGTTAGTGTGTGATGAATGTCACCTGGTCTTAGGAATCAGTGACACTCTTGAGGTTCAAGCCTAATTGTATCATAAGGACTCAATCACACACAAATTCAGTTCGCATTTTTGAAAATCCCAAAATAGAATGATTGAAATTCTAAAGATAGTGGTCTTAAGAATATGACCCTAAGTTTGAGATCTCTGTTTTTCAAAATATTATTTTTGAAAACCGTGTTTCAACAACCTGGCCAAAACCAACCTGCCAATTTGACAGACTGGGCCTAGTCCTAGTCTTGAAAAGTGCTGGTAAACAAACTGAGCAGCTCATGACTCAGTTCGGTTCATCTAGTCATGAACTTGTTCATGATTGGTTCGTATAGCTGCATACCCAAGTCATGAGCAGCTCGTTTAGCTTAAACGAGTCAAACCCGGACAACTCATATAGATAAAAAGTATATATGTTCATGTATGATATATATTTTAAGTGCAATGTATAAAAAACAAAATGCAAAATATATATATATATATATATATATATATATATATATATATATATATATATATATAAAGAGAAGAATGAATGAAAATTATGAATATAAAAAATAAACCATTAAGTATAATATATAAATAATATAGAATGTTTTTACATGAGCCAGCTCTTGTTCAACTCATCTCATTTAAGGACAAGCTAAGTTCAAGCTTAATTCACCAATAAATGAGTTGGCTCAGCTAAATATGAACATGAGCCGAGGCACAAGCTTAATCCACCAAAGAGCCCGAACATGCCTTGTTTAGTTTGTTCAGCTGTTTACCAACCCTTGGTTGTTGGAAGCCTGGCTCACAGTTAAAATCAAAATAAGTGCAAAAATGAAAGCGGGAATGGAGGGCAGAATTGTGAGAGGAGACTAGAGCGGAGACCTTGTTCCCCCACATCCGCCCAAGTCCACTGCCATCCCAAACTCGACCAACAGCACTAGGGGGGGCAATCGGGTTGGGTTGGCGGGTCAGCATACCTCAACCCGAACCTGACCCGTTTATTAAACGGGTCGACTGTGGCAAACACGAACCCGACCCATTTATTAAACGGGTAACCCGACACGACCCGCCAACCCGCTTAATAAACTGGTTGGGTCGGGTAAACGGGCTGGCGGGCCGGGTTGGTGGGTTGACCAGCCCGCCTAACCCATTTATTAAACGGGTCAGCTGGGTTGGCGGGTTGGCATACCCTTAACACGAACCCGACCCGTTTAATAAACGGGTTAGGCGAGTCGACCCATTTATTAAACGGGTTCATTTTTGCCCAACCTGAACCCGCCTAAGACTAAGAGGCGGGTCGGGTTGGCGGGTTGTGTCAGGTTTTGCCACCCCTAAACAGCACCAGTAACTTAGTGGCTTACAATTTCACCTTTCACACACGCACATCCATGCACTTAATAATTAAGCATGACAGTGCATTCAGGGTCCCCTTGCGCCCTCTCGCATTGCCATTCTGAACCGAGTCTAACTAGAATCGGCCAAAATTTTAAGCAGTAAATGATACGTGTTACAGAAATATTAAAATACTTTTAACTATTTTTTAACCGAGTCTAACTATTTGCAACGATACTGACAACATTGCTCTCCCCCCTGTTTCATCACCCATGCCGCAATGTAATCAGTCCTTCATCTTTAGATGGATTGATACGATTATACCAATGTTATCAGAAACTTTGCTAATCATCTTGAATCTGCCGATTTGTATTGAATCGGCCAACGATTTTAAAGGGGTTGATTCAGTTTAATTATTTTGATTGTTTTAATATTTTAAAGAGGTTTTAAATTTTATAATATTTTATTATTATTTTACATTTTTAATAACATGTCATCTGATGGCAAAAAGTTGACCAATTCAGTTCAAAGTTTGAACGAACTGATTCTTTGAATCATTTGGAAAATCGGTTCAGGCCCGATGCCGATTCCGGCAACATTGGATTAAACTGTTAATAAAAAAAAGAAGAAAAAAGACTCTACGAGCATGCCTAAATAAAACCAAAAATTGCAGGTGTGCAGTGTGCTTTTGGGGAGGTCGGATATGTCAAGAGCCAATTTTTTCATGTTTTGAAATCACCCACCACTGGTAGGGTGGTTGTGAGGGTGCTGAGACGAAGACACTGGGTCAATCTCCACTGGCGCACAGGTGTGTCCGTAGCTTTTGGAGGTGGGCTCCCGTTTGGGGTTTTCCTTGCAGCCAACAAATAATTAAAAGTATTATATGTCAATAATAACGGGCACATGGTAAAACCATTAAAATAATATTTAAAATTTAATTTGAATTATTTTTATATTTATTAAAAAATAGCCGATTCAGGTCAATATCGTATCGATTTTCTGGCAATACCCTAATACAGGCCGATGCACACCGATACTGACAACATTATATATTACATGTTGCTGCAGAACACAATGTCCCCACTTATCTATTTAAGTGAGTGCATTCATATAGCTACTAAAATAAAATAAGTTGGAATTTGGATTTTCAAATATCTATTTAATTGGGTGCACATGAACATAAATAAAATAAAAAGAATAGTTAGTATGGGGTACTACCTTCACTCAAAACAATATATTTTGAGAAATGTAAACTATGCAGATTGAGAAAAAATGACTAGAAAATCATTTCCTATGAGTAGCAGGGCATCCGAACTGCTTGTTATGGTATATATTAATATATGTGGGCCTTTAACAATAGAAACATATAAAAAAAAATTAGGTATGGTTATATCTATCTAATTTAAAAAAAAAAAATCTAAAACTCTAAAAAGGTTTAAAGTATATAAATATGAAATTGAAGGGTTATTAGAAAAAAATATGATAAAGGTGGTAAATATAACTATGATGAGTTTAACTCTTACTGCAGAAATAATAATATAACCTCTCGTACAACTATGCCTTATACATCATAACAAAATGATATAGTAAAGAGAAAAAATAAAACTTTAATGAATATGACAAGATTCATGTTAGCACATGCAAACTTTCTTAAGAAGTTTTGGGAAGAAGTTACACCATATACATTCTCAATAAAGTTTCTTCTAAAGTTGTAAAGCATCACTTCATGAATTGTGTACCGTCAAAAAGCCAGATTTAAGTCATCTGCGAAAGCGAGAGTCGCATGCACATGTATTGATTTCTAGTCAGATGAAAGACAAGTTAGATAACAAAAGTATCAGGGGCTCTTTACGAGGTACCCAAAAGAATCATAGGGTTATAGCCTATATAATTCTGAAAATGAATTTATAAAAAGTATAGAATTAGAATTCTTGAAAAGTAAGGTGTCTTTGAGCTTGAGGATGATAATGTCTCTTCTGATATTATAAATGATTCTGGAGTACCTAATCAAGAGTTTGAGCATATTGAACCAATTGTGGATGACCAAACGTCTTTACAAAAAAAATTGAACAAAAAAGGTCGAGAACTCTTTCATCATGTTTTAATGATTACTGCAGTTTCTTGAGAGAAGAATTATGTTATTCTATCAATTTTGATGAAACTCTTGATAATTTAAGTTTTAATAATGTAATTATTTTTAATAAATTTAAACATTAAATAAAAGCAATGAATCTGAACAAAAAATGTTTGACCATGATTTCTTGTTTTGCACCAGTGGAGTAGGTGTGGCCTTGAGTGTGTCATTCACTACCCTTCCTCCCAAAGTCTGGTAGCAGTCATCAATGGCTTCAGAGTGATCCACCAAGGGCCAGCCATTCGGGACTCCTCCTTCCCGTTCGAAGTCGGTTTCTCCCTTTTCCATTCTACGCTGCAGATCAATTTTTTAGTCACTGTTATTTATGTGATACAATTGACAAACGTGGGATTCTATCAAACACTGAAAGCAAACATTTATCAATCTCTTAAATTAGAATCAAGAGTTGCGATTTCCCACCAATTTAAAATTTCTCAATTTCCAGAAATCCTTCTTTTTATTTTAACAGCCAAATGGGGGATAGCCCCCTTTTCAGATCCTTTATTTATTTTTAGTTGACTTAATAATTTGGGTAGTAAATAACCACGATTTGTGCCTCCTCTCTTTTTATAATAAGCTCTTTGACAAATATTGTGAGATTTAAAAAAATCTTGTGATAATATCCTAAGAAATTACCTGAAAGTTTAAAACGGCAAATTTTCATGAGATTTTCAAACCATGACATATTTATCATGAAAATCCCCCAGTTTTTTATATTTAAATGTGTTTTATTTGTATTTTCTTATAAAAAAAATTTTTATATTTTTTATTGCCAAGATTTTGCCGGAAAAGTGCAAGATTTATGAAAATTTTCAAAATCTCCCAACTTTTCTACTGCAAATATTTGGCCGTTTTAAACTTTTGTCACTATGATAATAAGAGAGGTTCCATGTTTTACCTCCCAGTTGGGCGGGCCCATTACGCGGTCCGGTTCTTGGCAAGGTTCCTCGTTATATAAAATAATAAGCAAAGTTTTTTTTTCGTTTAATAAATTTCCCATCTACCTTTTTCCTTGGTAAGGCATTTTCTCTTGGCATGGGCTCCTCAAAGCATTTTCCGAAACAGTTTAAATGTGATGAAACAGAACCCATCATCTGACGTGTGATGGGATCCATCCCACATTCGATCCTGGCCGTCCAATCAATCACCATATTCTGACCTGGATGTGGACTAATCCTTGCTGTGCACAGTTGAACGGTTAGCATCAACATAGATCATCTTATATCATATGTCAGGATATATGTCAGAGGACAGGATCCTCTTTGGAATTTGATCCGCAAAATAGACTGTTCAGGCCAGGCTTATGAAATGTCCATTGAAGCTACAGTTTGAGAGGTACAGGCCGCTCAAGGAACTAGACCCTCCTCATGCATCATGTGGAGTGCAAAGTAAGGCCGTCAAGGGGATGAAATGGGTCAGACCCAAATCCAATACGACCAGCAAAATGCACCCATTTTATCAAACTGGGTCCAGTTCAAACCACATAAAATGAAACTGATCATACGATGGGACTCTTCAAACACATAAAACCCATCAGATGAGGTCGAATATTGAGTTGGATCCAAACAAGGCTGGACAATGGGCCGGCTGGCACAATTTATTTAGGAGCCGACTTGACTGGGCCTGGTATATATATATATATATTGTCTAATACCACTAGCATCAAACAAGCTCAGAGATTGTTCTTGACCGCCACTAAAAATTGTAAAATGCAAAAAAAAATTGTGCCGCTGATTGATTATATATATATATGAGTATCGTCGAACACCACTGGCGTCGAACAAGCTCAGACATGGCACGTCAATAAAATTTCAAAAAATGAGTTTTTAGCGACGATTCTTGAAACTGTAAAATGCAAAAAAAATTTACACCACTGATCGTGTGCACAATCAACGGCACAAAAATTATCCAATTTGTATCGGACAGCTTACCAGGCTGATGATGATGATCGCTATATATATAGTTAATATTTGGTGCTATTTAAGCTACCAAATTATATAGTATTATCAAGCTGAAAATCATAGGTTTTAGATTTTTGTTGTAAATTAAATCTTATAGATGTGATCTAAAATGTTTGTTTAGTGAAAAATGAGTTTTGAATCATATGACTGTGACACATAAACAATTTTTTTAAGGGATTCAAAAAGTAACTGTTAAAAATGCATTAAAATTTCATTATTCAAAAAATCTAAATAACATGATCCAAGGTTTGATCCTTAGCAAACAAATCTCCCAGAACATGGTCGCAGACCTGGGCTGCAGCAAGTTCTGGTGCGGAGCAGGTCCGACCATGGGCCAGACCCTATGGCACAGGCCGCAGGCCTGCCTAGGTTCTGCGGCGACACTGGCCGCAAATTTTTTTTATGCTTCCAACCTTGCGGCATAGGCCGCAAGCTTAGTCATCTGGCCTGACCCGACCCTGAGGTACAGGCCGCAGGCTTTTATGCTCCCAGCCTTGCGGCATAGGCCGCAGGCCTAGCTCGGCCTGATTAGCCTTGCGGCATAGACCACAGGCCGAGTTCCTGGAACTACGACACAGACTGAGAAATTTTTTTTTTTTGCTGAACCCTGGCAGGGCCAGGGTCCATGTGGGTCGAGGCATATTGGCTAGTGGTTGGAGCCATAATTTTTGTTTAAGCCACAAATGAGTCGGGGATTCATGAATATGTTTTAATATATATTTTATTCATGCATGTGAATGAAAATAATATAATCATATTGATTATACGAAGAATTTTAAGTACTTTGAAAGTACTTACTCCATGTGTTAATATTCAATTTATACAGTCATAATACAGTTTAGGTAAATATAATCATCTTAGGAAAAGTGGGAGATGATTGTGAATATAGTGAACTTTCAATTCCACACCCTACGAAAAATTATATGTTATCTAATCGTGTGATTATGACTGCATATAGATGTGCTAATGATTAGAACATAACGTGCATGAATAACATATTTGCGCATTGTTTTACTCTTATTTTTATAAGGACATGGGTGCACCAATTAAATTCATAATGGATTTAGCACGGATTGAGAAACTGAATGGTGGTAACTATGACATATGGCATAGAAAGATTCAGTTTACATTGAAGGAGGCTGAGGCCTTGGAGGCTTTCAACCATACTATGGATCGACCTGAAATTGGTAATGAGGCACAATCTCGTAGGGACATGAAGACCTATGAGAAATGGAAGTGCATGAATATTGTTGCGCGTGTCACCATGCTATGTTCAATGCAGGATGACATTATGTGTCAATTTGAGCATTATAAGACTGCTCAACAGATGTGGATGACCCTTAAAGATAAGTTTGGGGGAACGTCAGCCACAAAGCTAAGAAGACTAACCATCATGTTTGATTCATATAGGAAGTCCCCTCGGCACACTATGAGCCAACATCTCAAGGAGATGACAAATATGATTAGAGAGCTCAATAGTGCAGGTCATACCCTTACAGATAAGCAACAGGTCCAGACTGTGATTCGGTCTCTGCCACATAGTTGAGAGCATATGAAAATAATTATGACCCATAATGAAAGTATTAAGACTTTCGTTAATATCGCCCGTCATGTAGAGCTGAAAAATGATCGCCTCGAAGCGGCTCAATCATCTAGCATGAGGGCATATATGGCAGAAAGCTCTAAAAGGCCAAAATCTTTTAAGAAGAAAATTTATAGACCAAGGAGGTTCAAGAAGGGTAACAAGAAGGAACAAGATAAAAAGCAAGAAAAGAAGCCTTATCAGTGCTTTGTGAAGCGTGGAAAAATAAGGCAAATGTGAAATTCTTTAAGTGTGGCAATTTGGGTCACTATGCTCGTGAATGTCATGAGCAGGAGAAGGTGCATTCTCTTAAAACTCCTGTTTTATGTGCAAATGTTTGTAGTTGTGCACTAATTATTGAATCTAATCCTATGTGGATTGTAGACTCAGGAGCCATTGACCATGTGACAAAAAACCGCATAAACTTCATCGAATATAGGAAGATGCCATCTGGTTCGAAGTGGTTGTTCCTAGGGAACAACACTAGAGCAGAAGTTAAAGGGATCGGGACTTGCAAATTGGATTTGCGAGGAGGATGATCTTTATTATTATATGATGTTCTGCATGTTCCAGAGATTCGATGAAATTTGATTTCAGTTTACGCTTTGTCTATATTAAACTATAAACTTGTGTTTGGGGATGTCAATGTTGACATCATTTGTGGACAAACTTTAGTTGCTTCTGATTTCTTGATGAATGGTTTCTATGTGTTGGACACTGAACTTATAAGTTTGAATATTAGTGATAAATGTTTTTCTGTTGTTTCAATTGCTAATAATATGGATGTGGATGTATCTGTATGGCATGCTCGACTTGGACATATAGGGCAAAAGCGAATGAATAGGCTCGCACGAGAGGATCTTTTGGGATCCCTTACGAAGATTAAAATGCCTATATGTGAGCATTGTTTATAGTCCTTAATGTTTTTTTTTAATCTTACATGGTCTAAGAAACGAGGGCAACCAAGTTACTGGCATTTGGAATTTATTTCTAGCATCTTACTCTCCTTATATGAGTAGGACATGGCTGGGTTGGATTGTCGCATAAAAAGCAACTTGCCATACTTAATATCCACCAGATTCATACTCTGCTAAGTCAATTAACTGCTATATGTTTAGTTATCAGTTCTTTTGCTAACTGGGCGAAGATAGTTGGTTTAGCAACTTCTGATTTTTGTCAGGAGTGCCAAAATTTCCCCTACTCAGCCAATTTATATGCATCCTAGATGGCTTACCTATTTACTAAGTGATTTGCCTTTGCTTCTGCATTTTATAGCTGCTGCCTTAATGTATTTTTTACATGCTAGCCAGTAATCCCTTTCTTCTACGCATCCTATTGTAATGTGATTAATAAAAGCAGTCAGAATTGCAAAACCTCCATCTTGGATCCAACTCATTTGCAACCCCCCTACTACAGATGCATCATCTGGTATTTAAAACACTTAAAACCCCTGAAAGTTTTTCTCCCAAAATTTATGGTGCCAAAAGTTACCTTAAAACCAAAAGAAGATTTCCTACAAAAGATTACACATTGTACCTTTTTTTTTTGGGGGGGGGGAGGGGGGGGGGGGGGGGGGGCTAGGCCAAGGGGACCCCTCACCCCACCCCTCCTTCCCAAATCACCCACTGCACATTAGTAGGCCTCCAATTGGTAAAACTCTTGAGGTTCTCCCCTACCTACCGGGAGTACATCAAGCTTCAACCTTGCAGCAAAAGAGTTTTGAACTGTGGTCATCTCATGTCAAGTGATAAACCATGATCGCTCCTAACCAGGAAGGTGGAGCCCATGCAGAATTGTTTTTTAGGCTGTTTGTGTCAATGCAATAAAATGGTTTAATTTGATCCAAAAGTGACCAAACATAAAACTCATGTGATGAATCAGATTATTATTGTTGGATCCATCGTCTAAATCTAGATCATACATGTCTTAGCTGGATCTGGTTCTGATCTGCTGTTAAAAACCCATGGAATTAAGCAGATTTTTCGCTGGTTCGTATCAAACTCAGGAATGTTTTGGTTTAGATACATTCATCACTTGCTCCAAAACTGTTTTTTTTTTTGTTTATTTATAGGGGGAAACAACCCCCAGAATCAGAGACTTAGCTGCCCTGCCCTGGCTTAGCCTGCAGTACTTACGGTCACTGTCCTGGCAGCATAAAACCCCCTGTTTTGACCATTTTGCATATGAGGGTTGATTAGGTCGTGTAAGAATCAGGTATACAATTGGATTGGACCTCATGGAACAGGATATGGACAAATTGAGTTAACCATATCAAACGTTAAAAGGCCTCAACCAACTGACAGCACTTCAAACCCTTCTAACGATGAAAATCTGAAACCAAATCGCTGGGTATATAACTCGATGAAAATTGAACTTGTGAATGTTGGGGGTTGGCTTGATGTTAGTCTAAATCCACATCCAAGATTAGTGGGTATGGATAGTAAGTCACTCTGGGCCCATTTTCGTATCACAATATGCTACTCTTGGGGAAAAGGTGCTGACCCTTTTGCCTTAGGTTCGACTCCCACCAGGTGTGCGGGTGGGTGTCTTTAACTGGTAGGCTCCAGAGTGTTGGTGAACCCACCCGGGGTTTACCTTGGGAGGGGTTAGCCCATTAAGTGACCCGGTTCTGGGCAAGGGTTCCCCAGTCATCAAGAAAAAACTGGTACTCTAAATCCAACCCAACTGACCCAAATAAATGCTTGACTCATTTTTGTGGCAAGCTAAGTTGAGCTGAACTCAAGCTCACGATGAACCTGAGCCGAGCTTGGGTTTTCTGGTTTACAAAAAATACTTTTAAAAAAAATATAAAATAGTAGAATTTTGACTCTAAACCTGCAGTAACAATCTCAAACTGGCTCAATTATAAAGTACATTATTTCAAAGCGGAAAGCAATATGCTTTGAACTTTAAACTCATTACTTCTAAGTCTGACACTTCAACCATCTACATTTTTAAATATCGTGATAATTTTCCTTGCCAAGATTTTTATGGGAATGAGATTTGTGTCATTTATTCCAAAGTTACAAAACAGGGTGGATCTCCAACCTAGATTTGGTGCATATTAATGAGATCCCAACCAAATGTAGCCAGATGACTCGATTTCAGGTCAGAAAATATAATTGGATTTGGTGTAATCTAAACTTTTCTTCCCTTTTCCTCAATAAAACAAAAGATTTTACCTCCTTTGTTCTTTTCTCAGATATCCATTACCACAAAACTTATATTCTAACCAGATCCAGGGTTTCACCGTAGATCCAAGTCGAATCCTGATCCCGGTCTGTATGCACTCGGTGTTGGATCATTTTTCAGATCACACCGTTTCACAATCGTCATCATGATATAAAACACAAAATAAATCAAGAAATACAACAGTGTAAATAACATGATTAACAGACGACCGAAACAATAACAGGGAGCAAGCATGGCATTTTCCGCATCAGACCAAAATCCAGACGACAGCATAAGATTAAACATATGCATAGAACATAAAGAAAACAACAGGAACATGTTTAGTTTATGTAATAGGCTAAGGCGTACGAAGGTACTCCCCTTAGAGAAGATTTGCCCCCACATACTGTGCAAATCAGGGTCCGGCGTCCTTCCTCCAGGATACAATAGCCACGACGAACCGAACGGTGCACTCCGGCGGGTCGTCCTTCGAAAATAGCCTCTTCGAACCAAAGTTGCAAAACAACCCTCTTTGGGATATCTCAGGAAAAGGAGAGAGAGAGAGAGAGTAACAGAGAGATGGGAAATCGCAGAGCTTCAGCCAGAAATCGCCTTTCTCAACCTCTTCGTAACCCCAGCCCTCACCACGCTTTTATAACCCACGAACGGTTATGAAACGTGGAAGGACCCGTTACGGATTCTGAGGAGACGTGATCCGTTAACGGTCTTCAAAAGATCGAGACCCGTTACGGAATCCGAAGCATCATAACGGGCACACAATACGAGGAGTCGTGACCCGTTATCCATTCCCATAACCCGTTACCGAATCCAACGAAACTTTGGGTAAAAAGATACTTGTCTTGATTGGATATGGCCCTAAAGGGCCAATTACCCGAACCCGAACCCGAGCCCGGCCCGGCCCGGCCCGGCTCGGCACGGCACGACACGGCACGGCGGGCGGGCGCACGCGCGCGTGTGTGTGTGGTGGTCATCCCACTCCCTTGTTCTCAGGAACAAGTGTATGAGTTCACTAATTGCTTATAAAGCTCTCAGAAAACTCAAGCAAAAGCAATATGAGACTATTCCACCTCATCAAGACCTCTATCTTTAAACACCCCATTCCTTCTTTGAATTTCTCTCCCTTCTTTCTTACACCTAACATTCCCCCACAAATTCAAAGAATGAAGCGGGAGGAAACCAAAGTGCAAAAAGAGACATTCTGCAACAAGACATATCATGCTTTCAGCAATGGTACCTTTCGGTTTGAACCACTACCTTAGTTGACTAACTTTACCCCCACAGGAACGAAGTGAACTGAAGTCTTGAACTTGAACCTTTGGTGTAGGAGTGTCCATCAGCAACAACATGATAAAGGTTCTGGTTGTAATCTTTAGGGGCGGCGCGTTAATGGCCATGCGCCCGAATCCTGTTTCATGAGTGACTTCAGGAATAACCCAATCCCTTGAACTGCGGCCACACAGTCATACTCACATAGGTGGGCTTCTCCAAAGATGCACTGCTAACATCTCGCCTTGAAGACTTTGAACCCATTCAGAGTTTTAACTCTTCCTTAACTTGCAGCTACAGCACCTTTCCAGAGTAAACAGGGGAACAAACATAGATACAAAGTATCATCTTTAATAAGGTGCTATCCAGTTCACCCTACAGCTTGTTATTACCACATTGAACCTACTTTGTGGGATCTCCACTCAGATAGGTTGGGTTGCTACTGTAGATGAACTACTGATGGGTTTCAGTCCCATCCCCTCTCTGGATTTTAGGACTAAAGACTTATCTAGTCCTTTCGTTAATGGGTCAGCTGTGTTTTCTTTGGATCCAACATAGTCCACAGCAACCACTAACTGAGACACCAATTCCCTTACAGATTTTATTCTGACTTGGATGTGTCTCCTCTGCTTTTGGTTATATTTGTGCTTTTAATCTTTGCAATAGTGGCCATATTATCACAATGCACAGATATCGCAGGAATTGGCTTGCACATTAAAGGAAGTTCCTCAAGAAGTCCCTTTAACCATTCAGCTTCCAATCCAGTGACATCTAAAGCACAGAGTTCAGCCTCAAAAGTAGACCGAGACAAGATGGTCTGCTTTACTGATCTCCAGGCGACTGCGCCGCCACCCAAGGTAAATACATACCCTGTCACGCCATAACTGCCAGAGTTCATGGCTATCCAGCTCGCATCACTATATCCCTCAAGAACTGCAGGGAATCTCTTGTAATGCAAACTCAAAGAAATGGTTCCTTTCAGGTATCTAAGTACCCTGTCCAATGCCTTCCAATGAGTGCGATTTGGACAACTTGTGTATCTACTTAATTTTGTCACGGAGAACGAAATATCCGGTCTCGTGCAATTTGCAAGATACATCAAACTTCCAATAATCTGGGAATACCTCAATTGAGACACAGGAACACCAGTCGTATTCTTATGAAGAGGGATAGAAGGGTCATATGGAGTTGCTACAGATCTCCCTTGGTTATAACCAAATTTCACAAGTACTTTCTCGGCAAAGTGAGATTGAGAAATGGTTAACCCTTCAGCTGAACGAGTCAGCTTTAAGCCTAAGATCACGCTTACAACACCCATATCCTTCATATCAAACTTAATACTAAGAAACGACTTTGTCTCATTAACCATTCCCATATTGGAACCAAACAGTAGAATATCATCTACATACAGGCATAAAATAATACAACCATCACTTTTAATTTTACAATAAACACACTTATCAGATTCATTGACAACAAAGCCAAATGATAATATAATATTATCAAACTTCTCATGCCATTGTTTAGGGGCTTGTTTCAGTCCATATAATGACTTAACAAGTCTACAAACTTTATCTTCATTACCAGGAGCCACATAACCCTCAGGTTGATCCATATAGATCTCTTCTTCAAGATTGCCATTCAAGAAAGCGGTCTTCACGTTCATTTGATGGACCGAGAGATCATAAATGGAAGCCAATGCAATAAGCACCCTAATAGTGGTCATTCGGGTAACCGGAGAATAGGTATCAAAGTAATTTATTCCCTCCTTTTGTTTGAACCCCTTGGCAACCAGTCTCGCCTTGTACTTGTCAATAGATCCATCTGGTTTCAACTTCTTCTTAAAGATCCACTTGCACCCAATTGTGGAACTACCACGAGGGAGGTCAACCAGTTCCCAAGTACCATTAGAGATAATGGAGTCCATTTCACTCTTGATGGTGTCTTTCCAATGCTTTGCTTCAGGTGAAGCCATTGCATCTCGGAAAGTGGGAGGATCATCTTCGATAAGGTAAGTGATAAAGTCACTTCCCAAATCCTTGGTAATCCTTGGTCTCTTGCTCCTTCTAGGTTCAACCATTTTCTCAGACTCATCGGGTCTAGGATGGGAACAAGATGGTTCTACCCCCACA
This sequence comes from Nuphar pumila, assembly GCF_984573655.1. NCBI lineage: Eukaryota > Viridiplantae > Streptophyta > Magnoliopsida > Nymphaeales > Nymphaeaceae > Nuphar > Nuphar pumila. Next base: position 5,316,742 of record NC_143263.1, on the reverse strand, counting down.
TCTGTCATCATTTCAACATGTTCGGAAATGGAACCAGAAGTTGAAGGTATATCTAAAGAAGACAGATTCTGAGGTACACCAACTTTCATGGGAAATACATCCTCAAAGAATATAGCTTCTCGAAGCTCTACAATAGAGTTAACATATATGCCAGATATCTCAGACTTAATTACTAAGAACTTGTAGGCATAACTGTTCTCTACATAACCCAAAAAGACAGCATCTACTGTTTTAGGACTCAGCTTCTTCCTATTGTGCTCTGGGACAAGTACCTTAGCAAGGCACCCCCACATTTTAAGGTATTTTAAGCTAGCTTTCCTATTTCTCCAGAGTTCAAAAGGGCTACTATCCTTATGCTTCTGAGGTACTCTATTCAGAATATGGCAAGCCGTATTCAGAGCATCCCCCCACATATAGGTAGGTAATCCAGAACTCCCAAGTAGAGTATTTATCATGTCAGTTAAGGTTCTATTCTTTCTTTCTGCAATCCCATTAGATTGAGGAGAATATGGAGCAGTAAACTCATGAACTATTCCAACAGATTTGCAATATTCATCGAGTTTATTAGAGGTATATTCTCCTCCTCTATCAGACCTCAATCTCTTAAGTTTTCTACCAGTTTGTGTTTCTGCTTCATTCTTAAAGTTAAGAAACTTATCAAAAGCTTCATCTTTTGATTTTAGCAGATACACATAACAGTATTTAGTGCCATCATCTATAAAAGTGATAAAATACTTTTTATGATTTCTAGTTAACACTCCATTAAACTCACAGATATCTGTATGCACCAGATCCAATATTTCAGACTCTCTAACAATCGTATGGAATGGTTTCCTACATTGTTTTGCTTGCACACAAATTTCACATTTTTTAGTTTTATCAATGGAATGTTCAGGAATCATTTTCAAGTTCATCATGCGTTTCACATAGTTGAAATTCACATGACCTAATCTATTATGCCATAAGTCAGATGATTCTATGTTATAAGCAACATTAGACAATGAGTCAAAAGATACATCATTTTCTAATTTATCACTGCAAACATGTTCAACACGAATTTTAAATAAACCATCATCTAAATACCCCTTGCCAATAAAAGTTCCAGAATGTAAAATAACAACTTTATTACATTTAAAGTTAAATTCATAACCCTCTCTAACAAGACATGAACCACTAAGAATGTTCCTTCTAACTACAGGCACATGGTGCACTCTGTGTAAAGATAGAACTCGTCCTGAAGGGAACTTCAGATCCACGCGTCCAATTCCTAACACCTTTGCAGCCGTTGAATTGCCCATAGTCACGGATCTGCCTGCAGTAGCCTGGTATGAGACAAAGACAGACTTATCAGCACAGACGTGCACATTAGCCCCAGTGTCAACCAGCCACTCAGTTGGCTCATAAACGTGATAGATTTGTGGGTTAACAGAAACATACCCAGTACTGGTCCCAACGACCTCAGTCACCATGTTGACTTGAGGCGTTCCTTCTGTGGTCCCATGAGCTTTGGCTTTCTTGGAAGGACATTCCTTAGCCCAGTGCCCAACCTGCCCACAGTTCCAGCACAGTTTGTTCTTTGCCTTTTTCTGGATTTTGGCCTTAGGTTTAAACTGGTTTTTCATTGCAGATTTCGATTTTTGTCCTTTGCCCTTAAAAGCTCCGGTCATCATGTTCACCTTAGGCGGTTCAGTTGGCATTACGATCTGTTTCTGGCTCCTATGCTCTTCTTCAATGGCAATGGCTACCATAAGATCATCTAGAGAAAGTTTTTCTCTACGGTGCTTGAGAGACATACCGAAGTCTACCCAAGACTTAGGAAATTTCTCTACGATGGTCATAACCTGAAACTTCTCAGGAAGTTTCATTTCAGCCTCAGCCAAATTATGGAGCAGTAGCAGAAACTCGTGTGCCTGCTCAGTGACCGACTTGCCTTCTACCATCTGATATTTCAGAAACTTGGCAACAGAGTACTTTTCAAGACCTTGGTCTTCGGTATTGTACTTCTTGTCAAGTTGATCCCATAAACCCTTAGCAGTGGTAGACAAAGAACAGTACACATCGAACAATGTGTTGGACAGAGCCAACAGTATGCAACCACGACATATACTGTCCTTTTCTTTCCACTCTACAGCCGCAGTAACTGCAGCAGGGTCAGGGTTAGTATCAGACACCGAAGGGCAGTCGACTTCCAGAACATTCAACAGCCCTATCGTAGTGAACCAGATCTTCATGCGTTGCTGCCAACGCTTGAAGTTCTGTCCGGCAAACTTTTCCGGCATACCGGACATGTCCACTTTTGGTACAAACGCAGAAGAAGACGACATGCTTAGAATCTTCTCTAAGACTGTTGGATCATTTTTCAGATCACACAGTTTCACAATCGTCATCATGATATAAAACACAAAATAAATCAAGAAATACAACAGTGTAAATAACATGATTAACAGACGACCGAAACAATAACAGAGAGCAAGCATGACATTTTCCGCATCAGACCAAAATCCAGACGACAGCATAAGATTAAACATATGCATAGAACATAAAGAAAACAACAGGAACATGTTTAGTTTATGTAATAGGCTAAGGCGTACGATGGTACTCCCCTTAGAGAAGATTCGCCCCCACATACTGTGCAAATCAGGGTCCGGCGTCCTTCCCCCAGGATACAATAGCCACGACGAACCGAACGGTGCACTCCGGCGGGTCGTCCTTCGAAAACAGCCTCTTCGAACCAAAGTTGCAGAACAACCCTCTTTGGTATATCTCAGGAAAAGGAGAGAGAGAGAGAGTAACAGAGAGATGGGAAATCGCAGAGCTTCAGCCAGAAATCGCCTTTCTCAACCTCTTCGTAACCCCAGCCCTCACCACGCTTTTATAACCCACGAACGGTTATGAAACGTGGAAGGACCCGTTACGGATTTTGAGGAGACGTGATCCGTTAACGGTCTTCAAAAGATCGAGACCCGTTACGGAATCCGAAGCATCATAACGGGCACACAATACGAGGAGTCGTGACCCGTTATCCATTCCCATAACCCGTTACCGAATCCAACGAAACTTTGGGTAAAAAGATACTTGTCTTGATTGGATATGGCCCTAAAGGGCCAATTACCCGAACCCGAACCCGAACCCGAGCCCGGCCTGGCTCGGCACGGCACGGCACGGCACGACACGACACGGCACGGCGGGCGGGCGCGCGCGCGCGCGTGTGTGTGGTGGTCATCCTACTCCCTTGTTCTCAGGAACAAGTGTGTGAGTTCACTAATTGCTTATAAAGCTCTCAGAAAACTCAAGCAAAAGCAATATGAGACTATTCCACCTCATCAAGACCTCTATCTTTAAACACCCCATTCCTTCTTTGAATTTCTCTCCCTTCTTTCTTACACCTAACACTCGGTAAGGACAGCAGTGTCGGGTCAGCATGACCAGCCTATATCCAATATGGTTTTCATAGTGACTGGGGCTGCAACTGTAATTGGATCAGATTCGGTCGGATTCCAACACTATATTTGTGGATATGGATTCTTAAAGTAAGTTCTGAAATGTTATTTGAATCAGATTCGGATTTACCCATTTGAATAAGATTCAGAACAGCATTTGAATAATCTTTGTTTGGATTTGGGTCTGATCTGACCCGTTTGTATCGTTTACATGTAAAAACCTTGTTTTCAGTCATCTTTAATTGGATCCAGCATTCCTCAACATAGTCTGGATCCAGATTCAACTTTACATCAGTGGATCTAATCAGATCCAAACCATATCCAATCCATTTGCAGAGAGGGTTCAGGTGTAACCAGGTTGGGTCTTATTAGACCCGATTTTGAATTGGGTTCAAAAGTTGGACTTAAACCCGACCCAAACTAATTTGGGTCCCAGCCCAGGTTTAGGTACGGCTGAAATTTGTGGATTCATATAGGTTAACGGGTTCGGGTATGTATCTGGTCAGGTATAATCAGGCAAGTCTTCACTGGACCCGTTTTCTCATCAGGTTTAAGAATTAGACCAAGAACCGACTCATTTTGATTCGGGTCTGAGTTCGAGTTTGGGTATGGTAAACAATTGTACACCCATATGGTTAACGGGTTTGGGTATGTTCGATTCTGTTTTAATGGGTTCGAGTTTCAGCTCAGGTCTTGACATTATTGGTATTTTAGACCTAACTACTCATCAATTATGTAAATTATCATTTCAAGTTCAAATTAAAAGATATCAATTATATATCATATTAAAAAACGGGTTTGGATTCTAATAGTGGGTCGAGTTTCAACGGGTTATGTTCATATAAAACAGGCTTGGGTACATAATTAGTTCAAGTATGAAGCGGGTTCTGGTTTGGGTCGGGTCAAGAATAAAAGGGGTTCGGGTACATAATTCGTATCAGGTTCGGGGTAGTTCAGTTTTATGTTATGTAGAACCATTTGGGTCGGATATAAAATACGGGTCGGTTTGAAATAGATTTGGGTATCCGACCTAAACCCATGGATCTATTAAAATCGGGTTTGGCCGGTATAATCGGTTCGGGACGTCAGTCGAGTCGGGTATACCCGACCCAGTTATGCCCATCCTCCTGGAGCCACAGGTCTTCACCAGAGAGAGAACCAAAACCCCCACAGAAACCCTAACCCTAGAATGGCTCGCCATCTCTTCCCCAGAGCTCATTATCTTAACGCCCTCCGTAGCTCGCTCGCGCACAGAAACTCCTTCGAAACCCCTCTGATTCCCTTCCCTTTCCCTCTCCAAGAAACCCGAGAAACCCCCTTCTTCCCTCGCCTCCGCCACCCGATACCCACGTTTCCCAACCCTAGGTTCTTCTCCCTTTCGACTTCCGCAAGGATCTCCGACGAAGAAGCGAAGAATTCCGACTCAGAGGATGGGAAAACCGAGAACACCGATGCCACTTCCGAAGGGAAAAAGAAGGCCTTGTTTGAGTTGTTCAGCGGCGAGACGCGGAGTTCTGATTCCAAGAACGGGAAGTTTAGGAAGAGGGATTCCTTCCCGGGGAGGAAACAGAAACCGCTGCATCAATTCGTTAGCGAATCCGTAGGGTTGAGCCCTAAACCCGACGACAGCGAGGAATTGGAAGCGGAGGAGAACGAGGAGGAGAAGGAATTGAGGAAGGGAATCGACGAGATGAAGAAGAATCTTCGGGCTTTGGAGCATAAGATGAAGAATCTGCAGAACAGATCTGGTGGTAAGTTCAAGAAGTTGGTTTCTTTGTTTGAAGCGCCGGACTCGCCGGAAGCAAAGCGGAGCTCGAAGCTGGTAGGCGTTGATGCATCGGCGGGTTTAGCTCCTGGGTACGTTAGCGCGAAGGACTTTTCGCCGGAATTGGTTTCGTTCGTCGAGCGACTGATCGAGGAAGGGTACATGAAGAACGCAAATTTTTTGAACAATGGGAAGCTGGAGTTGGACTTGCTGTGCTCGTCTTATGCGCGGGATTTCGTGAGGTCGGCGGCGGAGAAGTTTGGGCATGATCACCAAGAGGTTGCAAAGTAAGCGATTCTTTGGCTTTGGCTATTTAGTCTTGCTCTCTCCGTGTCTCTTTCTTCCCCCTCCGTTAGTGATTCATTTTGGTTTGAAAGCAATTTTGTTGCAATATTATTGTGAATAAAGTAAGCAATGCTTTCTGTCTCTCTCTCCTCCCCCCCCCGTGATTCATTTTGCTTTGAAAGCTATTTTCTTGCAATATTATTGTGCACAAAGTAGGCGATTCTTTGGCTTTGACTTTTAGGTTTTGCTCTCTCTGTCTCCTTTTTCCCTCCTCTTTTCGTGATTCATTTTGGTTTCAACGCTATTTTGTTGCAATGTTATTATGTGTGCATGCTCCTTTTTTCCTTACCGATTTTAGACTGAATTGAAATCTTATATAGTTATATTGCATGAGCAAATCAAGTGAACTTGGGAGAACTTCATCTTCTTCAAGTTTATTCCTTCCAACATATGGTTTATGTTTTAATCATGTAGACATGTGAAAGAATCGATGCCTGGTCATAAATGATTTCAGATCATGGAAAGTCCCATGAAGGTGCATTGGAACGAACATGTTGATACCCTCCATTTTATGTTATAGGTATCTCTAGTGTGCTGTATGTCATATAGGTCAGTAGAATTAGAGAGCCACATGCTGGTTTCAAAGTCTGATGACGCATCTTCATGGTTCAACATTAAGTGGTTTATTAGAAGAAATCCACCAACACTAGATACTTATACTAGATAAAGTAAGGGTACATGGTTACTTTAGGTTGCTTGATTGTGTCTGGTATTTTGGATAAATTTACCAAAGAAAAAAATAGTATGCCTTTTCCTTGACCAGTTAGTTAACAGTTACATTTGATGTTAATAGTTTGCAAATAGAATCATGTAAATGTCTTTTCAACACATGATTTTGTATTTCTGAACTTGATAAGAACATGGATCATGGTTCAAGTTATATAGGGATGTAAACGGTTCAGATTCGGATCAGATGTGGCCACTACCATATTTGACTAATTGGATGTTGGCTAAATGGATTCGAGGGTGAAAAGTTCATATCAGATCTGTTTTTTTTTCATGTATGAAAAGAACTCAGATATCCATCAAATTCAGATATTTGTTGGATTCGGTATCAAAAAATTGAAACCATATCTGCATCCAATTATAAATGGGATCAAATTTTGGTCGGATATCAGATAAAACTCGATTCATTGGCATCTCTAAAGTTATAATGGCTGATGAGCCAAACTCATATACTATGGGAAGGTTGATGTATGAAAAATCCCTAAGTACATTTAGAACATTATATTGATGATTATCACATAACCTGATGTTAGAAGATATTCACAAATTGTAATATGTGTTGTTCATAGTCAGGAAAAGCAGGAAACTTTTCAAAATTGTAATGCAAAATGACATTTTAGATGCAGTGAGGAGTTAAATAAAAGGAAATGAGATCTGAAGGCCTAGTATTATGAGGTCTGCTACCTAGCATATATGCTTACAGCCTTACAGTTAAGAAGTAGTTGCCTTTTGTTAATGCAAGCACTTGTTTTAAACAAAAATTATTGAAGGGGAATACGTGATTGAGGTAATGCTTGTAGAAGTGTTTGTGAAGTATGAAATGGGGACCACATCTACCATTGAGCTTTAGGTAAGGCAATAATGATAAATGGAGAAGATGATATTATGAAATATGTATCTGTTTTCTGATGAAAAAAAGAGGCCATTGAATCTTTCATCAAATTAATGCGGACAAGTATATGTTGCGTCAGAACATTAACAATTAGATATGTGACACATGTTGATAGTAGGTGTTTCAACTACTGCTTGTGTTGCTATGGTTGTAGTTCTGGTTTAAGTCCCCACTTCTGACTATATTGTGACGATAAAGATGGTTTGCCTGTTAAGATTTGAAAAGGTGGTAAAGCAATTGGCCTCTATTGATGAGGGCAAGCTAGCACTGGTGCAAATTAAGTTTCCTTGAAGGGATTCCAAGTTGTTTGAGCTTAATGAATAATGGATCTTTGATTTGAGTTTATCTACATAAGTCCAATTCCCATCCCACTACTTTCCATAATGAAGGAGTTCCTGGAGTGAAAGCCCCTAAAAGGAATAGTGAAACATCATAGTGTACTTTCTATTCATTCAATGTTTCCTTTTTTGGAGGCCAAATTACCACATTGATATTCTTGATGCATTCCATTTTGAGGAAAAGCCAACTCTGTGAATTTTGTGTGCTAAGAAATTCCTGAGAACAAAAGTTGTGATTATGGTTTCAGATTTGAAGGTGGTTCTATAAAGCAGGGTCTCTAGAATTCGATCTGTTCAGGTGACTATGGTCCTTGGGCCTGATGGTTGTTTTGGGTTTGAAGGGTTATTCAGGGTTCTCTTGTGAATTAGTTATGTTATTTTGAACATGGTAACAGAATCGCCTATTTATCTTGATAAATAGGGTTTTGGTGAACCTGTAAATTTCCTAAAAAAGCACCTAAAAGCTAGGTATCATGATATATCACGATACTTTATGATTGAATATCATGATATTTTACATTTTATTCCTTTTTTTTAGTTTCATCGTTCAAAGGATATGGATGAAGCAATAGGCAGATTTTTTAGGAATTTGGTTGGGGAAATCCAGGATTGCTTGGCATTTTCTACCTCATTTTTTTACAGAAAGTTTCTTTTGTTTGACATTTCCCTTTGTTATTTTGCTTTTTACACGTTCTTTCTTACTTTTACCGTTCAATTTGTGGGCTGGTCATGCTTGATTGCTTGGAGAAGCTCACATTTTCAACCTTTTTTTTTTATTGTATAAGTTTCCACAATATATTGAAATTTTCATCTTTTATATTTTTCTTTGGTAGTTTCGCAATAGTACAGAACTACAAATTTTCTGGGTGCTTCATGAAATTCATGCTGTCTCAAGCTTGCTTGTTTTTCCTATTAATGTATTTGCTTAAGCCATCTCTTAGGGGAAAAAAGTAATGTAAATTCCATGCATAATTTCTTAAATAGAAATGATAAATTCCATGCATAATACTTTTGATTTTGAAGGTATTATCTTTTATCATGCAATTATTAAATTACACAATTTCAGGGCATATTAATGTTGGGGTGATGTGTCTTTGTCTTGCCACATAAGACATGGAACCACTTAGAGTCCTTCTCCTATATTACTAATAAAACCCCAAATAGAGTCCTTCTTTTGTGTTACCAAGGAAACCTCATTGTGGATTTCCCTCTTTGTTTTGGAAACTTAGTGTGAGATCTCTATATAAAGAGGTATAGAGGGTGATTCCAAGGGGGTGAATTTCAAGAGAGGTTCTTTGAGGGTTCTTGTTCACAAAGGTGAAGGGCTGCTTGTTCAGATTGCAACGAGGAGAAAGAAGGTGATGCAGATTTCGGTTTCGACTTGTAGGGTCGAGGTAATCATTATTGATTGCATATTAGTGTATTTCTTCTTGTTCTCGAGAGCCCTATAACATCACATACTTGCCCTTTCCAATAAAGATTTCTCTCGTACTCTCCCCTTGGACGTAGGCGGTTTTCTCAAATCACGTAAATTTAGTACCTTGTGTGCTTGATTACTTGTTCTTATATTGTATTATTTGTTTGCACGCTTCCCATGCCCTCAAACTGGTATCAGAGCAAGACCTGATCTTAGGGCTTGTTCATGATGGCAATGAAAAGATCAGAAAAGTTTAATGGGAAGATGAACTTTGACCCAATAAGGGCTGGTTAAAGCCGTCTATGGGAAATGTAAGAAACCCAAGGATGTGTTTGATGATGATTAGGATAGCATATGTGAAAGAGCGGTTAGTGTTATTCGGCTTACTCTTGTGGATAATGCCCTCTATAATGTCATGAATATAGACTTTGCCTCGGACCTATGGTTGAAATTAGAGAGCTTATACATGACAAAATCATTGACCAATAAGTTTTAAAGTAAATATATGCTCTTCAGATGGTGGAATGCTCGAATTTGCAAGAGCACTTGAATGTCTTTAATAGGATCTTGACTCAATTGTTGAGTCTTGAAGTAAAAATTGAAGAAGAAGATCGAGCTTTGTTACTTTTAATCTCTCTTCTTCCATCCTACGACCACCTTGTGACTACTTTTTTATTCGGGAAGGAGACTTTTGAGTTGGATGAAGTTATTATGACTCTTTTTGAATGAGATAAGGAAAAAGCCCAACACCGACTGACCTATAAGAGAAGGACTTCTAGCAAGAAGTGATTTGGGTCAAGAAAGAGGTAGATTGAAGTTACAGACCCCTAAAAATAAGAACTGGTCAAAGTCGAGATGTAAGAACACTCTTACTTGCTATTACTGCAAGAAATAGTGACACTTGAAGAGGGATTGCAAAGCGCAAAGAGGATATCGAGAAGAAAGAGAAAAATGGCAAGAGCTCAGAACATGCAAGTGTGGTAGCCAACATAAATGAAGGTGATGGTGCAAATCTTCTTTCAGTTTCTGTAGGTATAAATAAATTCTCATATCACTGGATTTTGGATGCTCATACCATATGTGCTCACATAGAGATTAGTTCGATATCTATTAAGATTACGATTGTGGTTCTATTCTTATGGGTAATGATGTTGTATGTAAGATCACAGGAATATGATGGGGTGATAAGAACCTTGATTGATGTGAGATATGTGCCTAAACTTAAGAAAAGTTTAATATCTTTGGGTACTTTAGATGTAAGTCGTTGCAGGTTTGCAACAAAAGATGAAATTCTTAAGGCAACTAAAGGAGCTTTGACAATCATGAAAGGCCAATTGACAAAAAACTTATAAAGGTTGATAGGGAATATAGTTTCAAGTGAAGTAACTCATATGCAGTTAGGCATATGAGTGAAAGAGGTATAATGAAACTTCATAAAAGAAACTTGTTGAATGGTGTCAAGTCATGTAAACTAAATTTATGCAAATATTGTGTATTGAGAAAGCAATGTAGGGTGGCTTTCAAAACTGGAAAGCATACGAGTCGTGGCATCTTAGACTATGTGCATACAGATGTATGAGGGCTTGCACCGGTTAAATCTAATGGTGAGGCTGCATATTTTATTACCTTTGTAGATCTCAAGGAAAGTCTGGGTCTACTTGATGAAGAATAACAAAGTGACATTCTTGAAATTCAAGTAGTGATAAGCAGAGGTAGAGACACACACAAACATGAAAAAGAATAAATTACTTGAGGTTAAATAATGGAAGGGTATATAAGTCTAATGAATTTATAGAGTTCTGTAGAAATGAGGGAATTGCTCGTTACTTTACCACACCAGAGACACCTTAACCGAATGGTTTGACAGAAAGGATGAACAAGACTCTTATGAAAATGGCTCACATTATGAGATTGAATGCAGGGTTGGAGAAAAACTTTTGGGCAAAGGCAATTAATATGGCTTGTTTTATTATCAATAGGCTATCATCTAAAGGAATTGATTGCAAGACTCCAAAGGGCATATGAAGTAGTAAGCCAACTGATTATTCTATTTTGAAACCCTTTGGATGTTCTACTTATGTTCATGTGCATAGTGGTCAACGTTCCAAGTTACGTAGGGACGCTATGTTTGTTGAGTAACATATGGTGAAAGCAAATAAGAAGGATTACATGCAACAGAAAGATGGTGAAAGGAAACTGACAGTTGCGGTGGAGGTGGATGAGACTGATCCACCAATAAGAAAAAATATGATTTCTTCTCAAGAAGCTCCTAGTACGGTTCGAGAGCAAGAACAACCCTATAGCTTTGCAAGAGATAGTGAAAGAAGGATGTACAAAGCTCCAGTAAAGTATGGTTTCCTTTGCTCTAACTGTTGGTGTAGGTGATCCATCATGCTATAAAGATGTTATCAACTCAAATGATAGCAATAAGTGGATGTTGGCTACAACAGAAGAGATGGAGTCACTCTATAAGACTAAAATTGGGACTTGGTGGAGTTACCCAAGAACACAAAAGCTATATGGTGCAAGTGGGTGTTCAAGAAGAAAGAGGCTGCATTAGAAAAAAAATGGTGATAAGTTCTGGCATTGCCTAGACTTGATTAATGTTTTAGGTTAGAAGCATGGACCTCGAGGAGAGGGGGCATTAAAGGTGAGAGAATTTTTTTTGCATGGGTGATGACAAGCCAAACCCAAGGTGGAGGTTGTTGGGGTGACATGGCTTTGTTTTGCCACATAAGACATGTGACCACTTAGAGTCCCTCTCCTATATTACTAAGGAAACCCTAAATAGAGTCATCTTATGTTACCAAGAAAACCTCACCCACGGTTTCTCTCTTTGTTTTGGAAACTTAGTGTGAGACCTCTATGTAAAGAGGTATAGGGGTGGTTTCAAGGGGGTGAATTTCAAGAGAGGTTCTTGTTTACAAAGGTGAAGGGCTGCTTGTTCAGATTGCAACGAGGAGAAAAAATATGGTGTAGATTTCGGTTTTGACTTGTACGGTCGATATAATCCATATTGGTTGAGAGCCCTGTAACATCACATACTTGCCGGTTTCAATAAAGATTTCTCTCGTACCCTCCCCTTGGATGTAGGCGGTTTTCTCGAATCACGTAAATTTAGTGTCTTGTGTGCTTGATTACTTGTTCTTTCATTGCATCGTGTGTTTGCATGTTTCCTGCACCCTCAATTAAATCCTGTTGTCCAATACTATTGTCTATAGGGAATGATAGTAAATCATTGCCTGAAATTTCAGGATTACTATTGCATTCTGCCTAGTATTTCCTGTTTCAAGCTATTTTGTCACTGCTGCATTTAGTTGGAGTGATGCAGTATGCAGACACTGACTATAGGGAATGATAGGTTGATCGGGTTCTCCTTTTCCTTTTCTGTGTCAATACTGAGATAGTGTCTTGCTCTGTTTTGTACAGAGTCTGATTAGCTTCATAATTGGTTCATTCTGGATTAACATGATTCTGTCCATTTCAACGAATGCTCTGCTCAGGGCACTTAGAATAAGCAAATGGAAAAGTAGGCAGTTGCTCAAATTTATTGGATTTATTATTATTTTAATAGTAAAAAGTTGTCAATAAATTAGCGATATATAGGTGATATGTGTTCTCGGTAATAAAACCATAAGTTGCTGATATATTGACTTGTGACCATGGTTTTGAAGATGCTGTCTCTTGCCAGCTCCATGGGAGGTTCATAAAGAGAGAAATAACCATATTTTTGTGGAGATTTTGAGGTACCACCTGCCATTAAGTAGTGTCAACCACAAGATTTACATTTGGGCCAACATTAAATGACTTGGTTTGACAATTGATTGGTACTTGCTGTGTTGGAACATGATTTTTCACACATTTAGATTTCTTCCTTTTTCATATTTTTTTGTATTCTTCTTCTTTTCATTTTTAATGGACAACCCTTTGTCATCCCCTTTCTTTGTTCTATTTGATAACGAGTTCTATAAGTTCCTTGCCATTTGAAAAAAATGACCCTCTTTGCTTTCATCCTTTACAAAGCTGATGTAGGTTTTGTACAAAATCAATGGTTTCTCAGTGTTCTTCCCCTTTTCCTCTTTATTTTCCTAGAAAGAGTAGCAAAGAGAAAACTATTTCTGTTAAAAAATTGAAAGGACTGAAAGCCTTCCCAGAATTTTTGTTGCACGCAAGGAAAAGAGCCTTTAAAACTTTTGCTGGGTAATCAATTTTTTGATGAAACCTCTTAGCACTTCCTATGAAATTTGTGTTGCATTTCTGTCTCCTTAGGGTTTTAACTTTATTTTGTAGATTTCTCATTAGGTGAGGATTGTTTACTAATACAAGAATGGAGCATTTGACCCTTCGAGAAAGTGTGGTTTGATATGAACTGTTTCCAAAGAATTCCGATCTATGGTAGCCTTGAGGATATATATAAAGAGGCAACCAATATAATCAGGCTCGGGTTTCTAAAAATCAAAGTTTTTATTGCATGTTTTTTATTTATGGTGGACAAAAGGTTGCTCATTGATGATATTTTTTAGGATTTGGGCATCCTATACCTAGTTGAAGGGGCTACCCTGATGACTTATTCAATCAGTTGAGCAATGCCGGGGTCTTTCTCAATCTAGACTTGTTTTCTAGACGCTGATACTAAAATTGTGATGTTTCAAGCATCAAAATGTGGTCATTGGTGGAGACTGGAGAGTGTTTTACTTGCTGAAGAACAGCATCCAGGGTGAAAAACCCTTGCAGAACAGTATCCAGGAGGGTGGGAACCTTGCTGGCTATCATAGTATCACTTATATGAAATTGATTCTTTTGACAGACAATAGAGAAATCATCTAAAGAAGCAAACAATAGAGAAGTTTCTCACTTTTTTCAACTGATCAATCGGAAAACTATTGCTCATGTTGATAGAGGAGGTTGTGAATCTTTGAGCTTCTTGTATTCACTTTTTTGGAAGTTGTTCCTGACATCCAGAGAAAAACCCTTGTATAGTATTTTCGAATTGCATATTCATTCTTGAAGTACCCAAACTCATTAAGTTCCAAACCACGATTTTCGTTGTTGCATGTGACTGGTTAAGGACACAAAAATATCGGAGATCTGACCCGAATACAATGCACCATGTTATCAGATCCATCTCCTTCTAGCCTAATCAGGGTCATATGCCTTGCTAGATCAGGATCAGGAGCCAAACATCTTTTTCAAACTAGATCCAAGTCAATGTATATCTATTTAGCATTGAGAGAGAACAGATCCATTTTAGCATATACACAGTCATCGAGTTCAAATATGATCTGTATCTGTATCTGGGCTTTTTTAGCATAATTGATTTTTTTCCTTTTTAAGTTTTGGAACCCAAAAACTTAGTTTTCAGGCATTGGGTCATCCAAATGCCAATAAAACCTGGAACCAGGTTTGAAAGCAAAACCAGGTTTCTAGAAAACCTGGGTTTTTCCTGTCATCCAAATACAACCTTAGTTTTGCTCAAAACCAGGTTTGTAGTTATGGTGTGTTTGAAATGCTTGGATCTTAAACTGAATGCAAGGTCTATGTACTCAAAATACATGGATCTCTAACCTACCCCACCACCCACAAAAAAAAAAGAGCCACAAATTTATGAATTTCCATTAAAATGAATCTTATATCTTCATTTCAGGATGGATCTAAGAGGCGCCAGTCAACCTTGTTTGTCTAAGTTGCAAAATACAATGCCAAGCTATGTCACATGGGTGCGGGTATGGGTGCGACATGGGTGCAGAGCAATTTCAAAATTTTTGGACACGGGATATATATATATTATATATATATATATAACAATAATAAGATTGTAAATTTTAAAGCAAAAATAAAAAAAGTAATTCTATTGAAGTAACAACACAAACTTACCAAAATAAATGGACAAAGATAGACTCAGTCAAAGTTGACCGAGTCCAAAATGTGGACGGACTCTGCCCCGGTGCGTTGACCGAGTCCGACACTTAGTTGACCGTGTCCACCTCGTGTCCGAAGCCGCACTTGTGTCGGGTACGAGCAACGCGGGTGCGTCGACCTTTTAGCCGAGTCCGTGCGACTTAGATGCCAAGTTTATCGTGACCTTGATATAATACCAAGTCTATTGTGACCTGGACCAGTTGACGCGACTCAAAGGGCAAGTCATGACAAGTTGTGGGTTAACCGAGTTAGCCAATTAACCCAGAAAGCCCTGTCATATATGCGCGTCACCAAAATGCAGATAATAAAAAAGTGATGGATCATGTTCTCTGTGTGCCAATTCAAGGCTGGTTGGTGTATATCCATATTTTAGTAACATAGGCCAGAACATCTATTTGGATTATGCAAATAGATAATAAAAAGTAATGGATCCTGTTCTCCGTGCGCCAATTCAAGGCTGGTTGGTGTCATTTTTTTCAGCCACGTGAACCACCACACAGAGTTAATGATGATAGGCTTTTGCAACTTTGTTATGTGCAAGGTGGTTATTCATTTACCATTGCCTGTAAATCCTTCCATCCGATTTATTCTGTTTTATGGGTTCAGTAAGCCTATGCATTGTGGGCATGTTCACTATTGTGCCTTAATTCTGTTTCTGAAACCACCTATGGCAATGGTCTGCTAGAATTGCTTGTGAATCCTGTCCATTCTATAAAATTTTGGAGGATATTGTGTGTTTAACGATTTCTTCACAGGAATGCTTGTTCAGAATCTGCTTTAATGGCTCTCATCAATTATAGATGACATTCTGATAGTATATCTGAATATCTCCATTGTATCAAATTCCTATGTTATTTTGCATTGAAATTTGAAGGTTAAAAACAATCTAATAATATTCACTTCTGATTTAGTGCTGAGGAGCCAGCAAGTCATCTCCAACTATGCACCAGTTATTACATGTCTACCTCCACTACAAAAAAATCTTTCAGTTTCAGTTCCGACTTTATTTGAGTGTGCTTTAGAAGCAATGTTTCTTTGATTGGATTCAACCTTTGATTGCTTTGATGGTTTTTCCTTATTGCGAAAAGATTGATTTCTTTTTATTGCTGGTTTCAGAAAAACTTCTCAATCCTTAAGTGGATGTTGACCTAATCTAAGGGTTCCATGTTGGGACCATTAATTGATTTTCCTGGAGAAATGTATCCTAATAATTTAATTGTCTATCATTTGATGATGTTATACTGCATTTAGTTGGCAAACTCGTGACTTGGGCTCGGATCGGACCCCTACTGAGTCACTGAGTTGACTCATTGACTCAGACAAGTCAGGACTTTATATTTTTTAGTGTAAGCACATGAATAAGACATGGAAATAACTAAACTTCAAGCTAATATGTCAATAACTAAGTCACAAAAACATATAATTATGCATGATTATTAACTTTTTTCATTGAACAATATTAGATTCTTCATAACAAGTGACTTTATATAGGAATTATGCATTAAATTAATAAAATACATGATAAAAAAATTATTTAATGGGTTGGATCGGCAGTCCTGAATCGTGACCCAGTTGGGGTCCGATCCGGGTCGACTCGGGCGATTCCCCAGTCGACTCACCAGTTTTGCCAACTATGATTCAGGGTAATGTGGATTTTGATCCAAAAGTTAGGGATGTGATCCTGTTTCTAATGATTGGTTTTTGCAGTGGTGCATGTATCATGATGTAGAATTTGAGTCTAAGATTTTCCTGATTTTCTGTCTTTCAATTTTTTTCCCAATTTCTTTGTTATTATTGCTCATTCTGAGTCTTAAGTGGTGTGTTTGTATGACCATCGAATGTTTTGTCAAGCAGTCCGTGCTAGTAATTTTTTCTCCATCTGTTGTTGATTTTTCATCACATTAACCATCTGCTATAGTGGTATGTTTAAAAACATTATTTTAAATACAGGTCTGGCTTAGAGTAGGTTCATCACATTAACCATCTGCTATAGTGGTATGTTTAAAAACATTATTTTAAATACAGGTCTGGCTTAGAGTAGGTTCATCACATTAACCATCTGCCATAGTGGTATGTTTGGAAAATTATTTCAAATACGGTTCTGGCTTAGAGTAGGTTTTTCCAAATCATTCTCGTTCGTGCATCTCTCTGCTGACATTTTCTCTTAACTTTTTTCAGGTGCTTATCAGGAAGTGAGCTGAAAAAGGTTGCTCTTGCTGGCTGTCCCCATATTGATAAAAGAACTGTATTTTCTGCTAAAAGGCTCCGTTCATTCTTCGAGATTCAAGAGGATAGTGTAAGCATCATCTTTCTGCTTCAATGACATGTTCTTCAGGGCAACCCCAATGAGGTAGTGTTGTCTTTTTGTCAGAACGGTGCATCTGAGTTTCAAGTTCTGAAATTACATTTGACCCAGGATCCAATGATCCTCAAGTTCATATGGCTGCCAGTCACCAAGTCCCTTTGTCACAGGATGCCTGTGTTCACGTCAATGGGCTCTGTAGGACTTGACCTACGTTTGAATTGCTTGTTCCTGCAGGCCCTTCTGGTCATGCATCTTAGTAGCATAGTTGCTGAAAGCCCTTAGAGTAAGTAGGAGTCACAATTCTTAAGAAGTGGGACGAGAAGCTGCCTGGAATCCTGATTATCAAACATGGGAATTCAGATTCTCTCAAGAATCTTGATGTTTTTTTATATGGAATCCCGATCCCTGTTCTAACACTATAGTTAGTATTAATGTTGTTGACATAGATGTAAATCACACTGCCTGCTTAGGCAGTTCATAGCTTTGTGCATGTAATAACTAGAGAAGTTATGGACATGCTGATTTTGTTGGATCAAGTTTCATGGTTTTGTCTGTTCAAGTTTGTCTGAGTCGTTCATAATTTGACCATCTCTGATGTCACAAGAATCATGTAATGGACTTTGGTATCACCTTTGTTCAGTTGTATGAATTGTCCGTTTCTTTTTTCGTTGATTTTTCAGGTTTGTGAAGCCTGCAAGTTGAAAGAGTTGTGCAGTTTCAGGAACCAGGGAGTGCAAACAGAGGAAAACTTGATGTATTTGAACGTGCTCAGAGTACTGACCATCTATGCTTTGAATTCAGTCCACCCGCAGCTCCCTGTATCAGAAGAGACAAAGGAGTCGGTCTGTAAATTACTGGAGGAGGTTGTCAACCTCAGCAAATAGAACTTTTGAGTATCCATGCAGCTTCCTTGTAAAAGGCCTCCAGGAAACAATTTTTGTTCCATACAGGTGGTAGTGTCTCGAATGACTGCTGCTACCTTTTTTCCCCTTGTTTTTACTGAGAGAGAGAGAGAGAGAGAGAGAGAGAGAGAGAGAGAGAGAGAGAGAGAGAGAGAGAGCTTTCTATTTATCACAGGAAGATGGCACTTGATGGGTGTTGTTACCATGTATGAGTAGTGCACATCTAGGAATGCCCAAGATTGGTGAAAGGGTTATTTTCTTCAAAAATTGTAAATTGCAAATGAAGGCATCCAGTTTTGGTCGAGTCATGCGGTGATGACATATATTGTAATCTTTGTTGACTATGATGATGATGATGATAACACGTTGCTTAAGGTATGAACAATGCATCTCTTGAAATGCAATGCCTGATCTGGTCGAAATTTTAGTAGACTGTCAATTGCTGATCAAGCTGCACACTAATGGTTGATCAGGTAATCCCAAGGCCTCTGAGGGTAACCGTTAAAAGCTCATGAAAATCTGGTGTTAGTGTTATGATTATTGTTATGGAGAGGGAGAGAGCATTATCATCATTCATGGTTTAACGTAATATACCATCTTAAGATGGACGGCTTTAAGTGGCGTCCTTTCTTTTGTAGCCACAAATGTCTGAAGTTCTGTGCTTAATCCAGACTGCTATTCCTTTCAATGGTGTGGTCGAGTTTCTTTATTTTCAACAGTCTAATGCAAATGGGTATCATCTACTTCCGAAATAATGTCCGACTTGTATGTTACAGGTGTTTTCTCTTGCATCTTTATACCAACAAATGCTCTCTTTGGATGCCCTGGCCACATGAAAATGGCTGAAGATTAATTAATGCATTGGCAAGAAGGCACAGTATATCTGGATTCTGGAGTTTATAATTCGGCTGGAATAGTTGGATTGCCCGTCCTTATCTACCCTGTTGAAGTAGACCAGCACAACAATTTACATCTCATACTTGGTGTTCATGGTGGACCATATATGGTTTTGAATAATTTGAAGATGGTGTGAAGCTATATGAGTCATCTATGGGTACATTGAGGGTGTTCTATCGTTTAGAAATTGGGCACTGCAACTCTTGACACTGATGCCAACTAATCCTTGAACTTCAAGTTGGGTGGCACCAAGGTCCTATAATAGCCGAAAATTTGTAAGATAAGACATTTGGGCTCTGTTTGGGAGCAGATGTTGGAGAGGAGGTGATGGGAGTGGAGAAGAAAATGAGAGAGGAGGCTGTTATCAACTACATCCTCGTGAGGATGTAGTTGAAAATGGCTCATCTTCACCCGCTTCTCCCCCTCTCAATACCATTCTCATCTCCCAAAACAGGGTTCCCAAACGCCTATGAGGTAGGTGGCATTAATTAAAGCCTCGTTAAATACCATCTACGTATGTCAAAATTCCTTGATGTATAGCTGACATTAGTGAGTTGGTCGATTTTCAAAATTGCTGATCATTTTCAAAACTTCATGGTAGCGTTTTGTCTTGCATAGTAGCCCCAAGGGCGCTCTTGTAGTTTGTAATTCTTGATTACTTTCTAAACACTTTTGCTTATTCATATAAAAAATGCTATAATAAAATTTTAAAATATGTTTAAAGGTAGTAAAAGTTGAAGAATTTTGTTAACATCTACAATAACTGCTCGTCAGGAGCTATATATAACCACTTGATTGTGAAACTCAATCAGGGATCGAACTCCATAAGGTATAATATTCCATGATCTATTTATTCACTGCATACTTTATATTAAGTAATTTAAAAGTTAAAATGGCTTCTCAAAGTGCAGAATTGCTGATGTTTAAGACATTAAGGCACGTAAAACATTTGCGCACTCAAGTGTATTGAAGGTTTCTAGCTCACACACACACACACACACACACACACACACACACACAAAACTAATTTGACTATATATAACCTTTATGAATATGCTTGTTCAGAGTGGTTCCAATCAATAAGTGGGACCACCATCATATTCCAAGTACCCTTATAAAAGGTCAGTACAAACGTGTCATGATCCTACAAAAGACACGAATATTAACAAGTACATATGCACGTGCACACAACCAAACTGATCATTTAGTGAAAATTGAAAGTTATGCTTGTAATATCTAAAACAATTTATTTCTTGCATTTCACAAGCAATTAAAAGATTAAAATATCGTATCTGATACATATTCTCAACTATGTAAAGCTCGCCCGGTACCTTTTGCCACTTATGATAGTAAAGGCTTGCAAACTGGAAGTACCATCAAATATCGTAGGTGAAATGAGCTAACTTTATGGTATTTTTAAAGTGTTACTATACTTACTATATTTTGTTGTGTATTTTCACTTTGTGTATGAACTTTTCAGCCAAATTAAGGCTAGATAAAGCTGCTATGGATCAATTATAGACTAGATATTAGCGGCTCTTTTATGGTATAAGGTCTCATCTGAAGGAACTCTCGGTTGAACCTGAGTTTAAGAGCATGCACTGTTATACAATGAAGGCCAAAGACAGTAATATACTCACGGCCTCTAACCCTTATTTCTTGTATGAGTTGAAGGGCATGCACTGTTTTTCATCACATTGAAGGACTTGTGTAATAACCCAAGGGAGGCCGGAATGGTCATGTCCTATAGAAAAACGCCCCTCCTTCTCAAGGGTCATACTCTTTGAACTCTAATAAGCTATGTATTATAAGTTTATGTATCTTAATTACTTATTTATATAACTTAATATTTTTATGTTAGACATGTAATTAACCATTGAAGGTGACCACTCTCAAAGCTCCAACATTATCATTATCATTTCTGACACCCATCAAGTTGCGATTTTAAAGGAAAAAATAAGAGACACCAACAAACAATATATTCATAAACGTGTGTGTCTGTGGGACTCACCTTGTCCCTGTACTTCATGGACAATGAGTACCACATTACGTGGTGTGGGGACTTGACTTGGTGCATGGGCAGGTGCAAGAAACAACATGGATGCCTTCCTTAGCTTCCAATGACAAGCAAATATTGGACCACGTCATGCTTTTTCCAACCATGTTGCATCTAGAGTGACATGAACCCCACACTTGAGAAGTTAGTGACATGTGTCCATGTGCCAAGAGAGGCTCATGTCGCCTAGGTCATTATCCTTGCAAACTTGATTGAAGAAAAGCAACTACTTGGGGGTGTAGAAATCAAATTGCTTGTGAGAGTTTTCTTTTAAATCGAAATTTCCTTAGAATTAAGGCCACAGCTTTCAAACGTGAACATGTTTTTTCAAAAGGACAGAGTGTTTTTTTATTTTTTACCTCTTTGACTTTCAATTGGGGTAGATGGTAGATGGCAGATGGTACAACTTTAAGGGTACTACTTGCCACAAACAACTCACAAGCAAAAGCCCTATTTCTCGCTTAGTCTTCTACTGGTGGTTCTTACAAATGTCACAAATTTTGGCGAGATATTTTGGCAGTTCTGTTTTTTGTCAAGAAAATATTTTAAAATGTATATGTATATATAAACACGTGAATAAAAATACATAATATACAGAATTTGTTTTTGCCACATTAATATTGAGATATTCTGGTACTTTCAAAATAGGCGATGTTTTGAAAATATCACATTTTTTGGATTACTATATCGCCTTTGAAAATATCAATAATATTTGTGATATAGGTTCTTTTCATAGTGAAAAATGCTGCCGATATTTTAAAATTTTCTCTTGATTTTATCTTGAGAAATTAGAATACCATGAAAAACTTGATAAAAGTGTTTCCTTAAAAAAAAATCTTGATAAAAGTGTTAGAAATTCATAATCGCATTTATTTTGAATACCTCATGGTTTTGTCACAATCTTATCATGTTTATTTGTATTTATATATTTATATATTTGTACTCATTGTTTCTTATTCAAGTTTAAGGGTAGGTTTGAAAGCGAGAAAGATGTAGGAAAAGTTATGCAAAATAGAGAATCTGTACGGATTTTCTTACCCATTCCAAACTAAGATAGACTTTTTTTGCTGAGAGAGTTTTTCTAAAAAGTACATTTTTTGATAGGAAACATTCCTCCAAGAGAGAGGTGGAAGAATGTTTAATAACAAGAGAAAATTTATTTTTACACTCACCACCACCACCCACCATCGATCTCATCACCACCCACCACCATCACCACCCTCTTCCTTTTCTCTCATTTTTTTCATATTTTCTCACTCTATTTTTCTCATCCTACACCAACAAGCAAAAAAAAAATTCTTTTAAAAAACTTCTCATATCAGAAACTCTTTTCCTATGAGAGTTTTTCTCTCTTCCAACCGTGCCCTAAATATGCATATTTTCTTCCTTTCCCAGAAAATGCCGAGAACATGATTTGTGACTATATGGTCCCTAGATATCTATATTAATGTACAGAAAAGGGATGAGGAGTTTTAGGGTTGAGGGCTATCTCTTTTTGGGATGACATGGGCCACAATGGTAACAAATAAATTTTCTTTTGTCTCCAATGTTTTGGAGACAAAGCAAAGGTGTCTAAAGCAAGCTTCTTGCTCATTTGTGGTGTTAGATGAGGGCATGGCGTGGTTTGGATATCTTGAAAAGTCTGAGGGTGAGTTTGCATCGCTGGACAAACGCTGTACTAACAGGACACATGGCATTTGTCCCAGACTCGCCAGTTGTGTCCCACCAAAAATAACACTGCAAGGGACGCTCTCCAACGTTATCAAATGTGGTACACACCGGATGTAAGAGCGCTTTGTCTCCTGCTCAGGTTTGTACCACAATTCAAACGTGCCCTTGATGCAGGAGCAGAGCAGGGTGCAGTCCAGGTACAAGAACAGTATGTATTTCGGGTCTTAGAGATCCATTTGGATCTAGTTCAACTTTAAGGTTTTATTTGAGTTCCATTTAGTTCTAGATCTTTTAATATAATTGATCCATCTCGGATCCACAATAGACTTAGAGTTTAGAGATCTTTCAAGGAGTTTGATGATTGAGATTATGAGTATTCTCTTTAATTTTATGCATCCGTTATTTGCTTATATTTCATTAATTCTGCTTTGGTAGCATAATTTGTAAGAGTATCGTAACTTAGTTGTTCCTCTGCGAATCGGGCTTCCCATTTGCATCACCGAGTCACAACTCACATGGAAGCCACTACACCAAACACAAACTTGTGATAACATGTAAACAATATTAAACGAGCTTAATTGAGCTTTAATGAACTTAAACTGGTGTTTGAACTCAGGTTTGTTTATCTAATCGAGCTTATGCTTAAGCATGAGCTCAGCTCATTCTATAAATGAATGAGCTTGAGCCGAACTAGAGCTACTTAACTAGTTGTGCATAGGGGTGTCAACGGGTCAGGTTTACCCGTACCCGGCCCATAACAAACCCTATGGGGTCCAGGTATGGTGATAAATAAGAAGACCCGATTAAGACCTGTGTCCGGACCCGAAGCTCCGATTAATATATGGAGCCGGGTATAGTTTGTGAAATTTTATACCAGACCCAGGCCCAACCCGAATTTTGATTAAGACCCACAAATTTTCAATGTAAAAATGATAAATTATTATTTTTTATTTTACCCCGGTTTATGTAGTTCTTATCGGGTCCGGGTATGATTTCTCTTATGGCGGGTCCGATTAGACCCGGGTCTGGACGTGACACCATACCCAAAAATAAAGGCCAGGCCTGGTTCCACCTGAGTCCGAACCAAACCCGATCCTTTGGTTGTGCATCCCTGATCTTAGAGACTAACTTGGTGCTTGTCTGTAATCCAGATCAATGTTAAAATCAGTCTGAATCGGCTCAATGACGATTCAAAGGGGCATCATTCACAACTGATCCAATTCAATTTTTTAAATATTTTTAAAAGGGTTAAAAAGTTGTTTTATTTTTTATTATCTAATGACACATACCATCTGATGGTAAAAATTTGTGGATCAAACAATTTAATTCCATTTGATTCTTAGGTTTTTCTTTTAAGAAACCGATTCACCTAGTGAACCCATATTAGCAACATTGATCAAAGTTAAAATGCTGAACGTCCATCAAAGGCGCAACTCAAAATTTCACAATTTTTTTAAGCAGAATTTCACATCTTACATTTACAAGTAGGGACATAAATGGTGGGATTTGGTTAGGATGTAGGCTTTACTGAACCTGACCTAATAAGAAAGTAGCTAAATTGGATTCAGTGTCAGATTCAGAATTGGATGAAAAGTACAATGCCAAATCTGGAACCGACTAGCATAAAAATAGCTAAACGGATGTACTTTTGTGCATAATCGGATTCAGATATCCATTTCAGTTCAAAATTGAACATAAAATCTTAAAGTTGATCCCAATTCAATTATTAATCGGCTGCTCCTTTGCCGAATCTGATTAAATGGATTCTGATTTTGTCAGATATCTGACCCAAACCCAATTCATAAGAAACGGACGCTTAGCCCTAGTAAACCAGTTGCTGCTTTGCATAAGTTTTTGAATTCTCAAAATTGCTAAACTTCTGTTTGTTCTCAGACCTCTCTTAGGCTCTGCCTGGGAACCCGTTATATATATATATATATATATATATATATATATATATATATATATATATGATTTACTGAATTAAAATTCTATTGTTTACCAAGGTAAAATAGGTAAATATAGGATTTATCGAGGTAAATGGGGTAAAAATTTTGAACCATTGACAATTTAAGGAGTTGCAAATACTTTATTTTCAAGAGGAGTTCAAATGGGTAATTTGGAAGAGTTGGAGTTGACTGAAAATAGGGATGACTGTGGACCGGGGAAAAATGGGACCCTGCCCCGCCTCGCCCCATTTGGACCAGAGAAAGAGGTGGGGATGAAGGTAGGGATGACAGTGGGGCGGGGCGGGGGGACAAGGTCTCCACCCCCGCCTTCATCCCCGTTTCATGTCCTCCATCCCCGGTTCAAACGGGGATGAGGCGGGGAGGGGAAAAGTGGCAGGGACGGGGTGGGGTGGGGAAAAGGGTACGTCCATCCCCACCTCCATCCCCAAACGGGGATGGATTTTAACCTTCGCCCCTGCCTCCATCCCTGTTTCATACCCTTCATCCTCGGTCCAAACGGGGCGGGGCCTCGCTTTCTCCGGTCCACTGCCATCCCTAGATGAAGGTTAAAATCAAAACCTGTGCGGAGATGAACTTACGCCCTGCTCTGCCCTGCCTCCGATCTCCGTTAGTAAAAATAACTAAAATACCTTTAGGAATGACAGTGGACCACAAAAAAAATGGGGCCCCGCCATGCCTCACCTCGTTTTGACTGAGGATGGAGGACATGAAACATGGATGTAGGCGGGGATAGAGGTTAAAATCAAAACCTGTGCAGAAACAAAGGCGGGGATGAAGGGCAGAATTTTGAGACAGGGCGGGGGTGGAGACCTTGTCTCCTGCCTCCGCCCAGTCCACTGCCATTCCTAACTGAAATTCTCGTCTCCCTCCAACTTCTTCTCTCAAATGTCAGCCAATTACCCATATTCAGTTCCACATTATATAACTGCCTCCGGTTACATCCCAACTCTTCCCACGACTCCCAAACATAACCTTAGGCCTGTAATTTTGGACTTGGTTGGTAGTGGCTGAGTAGGTCCATATAGGCAAGAGTGCTCGCGTGAAACCAAACTAAGACTTAAGAAAAAACCCATTCAAGTTTCATCAAACCTGGAACTGTCTCTCCCTCAAAGTTTAATAATAATCATAAAATCAGTTCTATCCAGTGTTATCGGATCCAGTTTATGCAGATCTTTGTGTCGACATCTCAAAATCCGGATCTTGGATCCAGGTCCATGAACCCAATTTTTAAGATCTAGAATTTAGGTCTCTCTCTCTCTCCAAACACAAATCCGCACGTGTCCATGACTTTGAGGACAATTTCACCAAATGGAGTGTGGTCCTTTGTGGCTTGGGACTTGATGTTGTACAAAGGTGGGCAGATACAATATTGACTACTGACTTAGGACGTTTGTCTACATTATTCATTTTCAATTCCAAAACTCTTTTTCTTTTTAATGGTTAAGGTGGGGTTTGGCGGATCCCTACCTGTTTATTAAAATATCATTTACCTCAATTCCTAAACTCTTAGGAACGCATAAGCAAGGATAGTGGAGGACAAAAATTGCTTTCTTTGTGACTTTTCCTTGAATAACATCTTTGCCACGCTTTTTTCTTTTTGTGGCATGAAAATAAAATAGTGTTTTGACATTATAACTCTTTCTTTCTTAAAGATGCAATCTTACATGGATTTTTTTTGTAATTTTTCAAAAAATGATTACTTGCTTTTTTAATCTCTCTCTCTCTCTAAAAAAATCACTTTTTCCATATATATATATATATTGCTTGTCTATTGAGGGACCTCGACATGGACAGGTGCATTTGGATGGCGATTTCATAAATTTAATTGCTACCATAACAGTGAAATATTTGTGATATTTTAAAAAACATCACAAAAATGCATTGCTTTCACACAAAAAAAAAACCCACGATTTTGTGGCATGTCGAAGATATGGTGATTTTATCATTAAAACATACATATTGCAAAAAAATATTTTCCCTCTATCATGATATCATACTTTTTGCATAGTTGTCCAAATCAAGCAAAGGCCTAGCAGATCGGTCCATCTAGATTAACTTAAATAAGCCAACCAATTTCAAAAATCTTGTTCTTAGAAAAAATATCAATAACGATAATATGACTAAAATAAAAATCTTTGGTTTTTAAAGGTCACCGAAAAATTCTGACACAACACAACAAAAAAGGTTAATCTTTACTATTCTAGTAGGTAGGGATGCACAAGGAACTGAGCAGACTCAGTAAAGCTGCTGGGCTCGGGCTTGGCTCATCCTATAAATGAGTTGAGCTTGAACTGAGCTATGAGACTCGGCCGTGCAAACGAGCCGAGCTTGAATTGAGCTATGAGACTAGGCCGAGCAAACGAGTCTAGCTTGATTGGCCTACCAAGCTCGATATGGCTTGGCTCATTGATATTTTATATATTGCCCCTCCCTCGAGCCTCCACCTGCCTCCAGCCCCATCTCGACCCCCCACCTAGACTCGAGCCTACTGTCCTATCTTGATCTCCTTGCTCTCTCTCTGAGCTCACTCCTCTCTATCTCTCATCTTTGCAACATGCTAGGAGCTAAGGCATCTGACCAGTGCTGCTTCCGATCGCCACCACCATGTTACCACACCTTTTGTTGAGGATCACCACCACTGCTCTCTCCCCACTCTTGTCTCACTCATACAAACTCTCTCGCCAAGGATCGTTACCACTATCCCTTTCGTCGAAGTTCGCCATTCGCCACCACCGCTCTCTCCCCTCTCTCGCTCATGCACCTCTCTCTCTCTCTCTCATCAAAAAGAAGCGTAGGAAGGGGAACACCATGTTTTGTCACTTCAATGCTTCCTCTTCCTTCTTTTCCTTATTATTCTTCTTTTCTCTCTCTCCTTCCCCTGTTTCCTCTTTTTACCTTCTTTTTTCTCTCCTTCTTGAGCTCGGGCCGAGCTACAACTTTGGTCCGTTGTGCTCTGAAGTGCCAGTAATCCAGGCTTGATTCTGGCTCGGCCCAGTTAAGGCTCGGCTCAGCTCAGGCTCAAGCTGAGCCTGTACACCAGTTCACTCGGGCGAGCCGAGTGTGCATCCCTACTCGTAGGTTCCAAACTCTCTCGTGAAACAACTCGAGGTTTTTTATTTTTTCTTTACGCATCTACATGTTTGGTTTTGGTTTATTGGAAACAAACTCTTAGATCATGTTGTCCTGACATGTATGTTGAAATTTCTTGAGGTTGTTGAAAAATCAATGGCTTACAATATACCAATTTTTCAATTATCTAAAAATTACAATTTTATGTTGAAGAAAATACAATCCTAAGGTCTATTCCTACTATTTACCACCTTTTTTAAAGAATGTATCATTTTCTCGAGCGGTCGTTTGCTCAACCTTGTTAGGTATGGGGGTGGCCAGGTCGGCCCAGCCAAAGGCCAGGCCCGAATCGTCAAACTTTGACCAAGCTTTCGGGACAGCACGTCCCGAACCTTTGACTTTGTCCATGATGCCATCGGCAACGTCATCATCACATCATCATGCATTCCACTTGTCATATTGCTTAAAATTAATAAAATATATTCGAACGATTCCCTGCGTATTCTCGTGCTTCGCTATTCCTAATTTACTAAACTAATCCTGAATATTTCACAAAATAGAATTGTTAAAGAACAGATATAGCCTAGGTGTGTAACTGGGTGGGGAATAGACCCGATGCCCCCAAACTGATTATACCGGATATTGGTGGACCCATGAGTTTGGGTCCAGTCCAAAATATAGACCCATAGTGAAAATGGGTTGGATCTTGAGTATTGTAAATGAAGACCTAAACCCTAAGGGGCCCAATCCTATCATAATGTACTCGAACCCAAATGATTCTTAGTATTTTAAAACCAAACATAACCTGACAAGTGGGTCCCAAATATATACCTGGACCTATTTTGTACCTGAACTGACCCGTACCTAAACCTCCATTTGAAAGTTTTTAATTAATAAATATTATATCTTCAACTAAACATTTAAAGACGTTGATAAACATAGAATTAATATAAATTGCATTTTCGTAATCCAAACTTTTATTCATTTTTGCTTATACTTCTTATTGCCCTTTTATCATAAAAATTGTCGGATTGAAGCAGAATAATACTTGAGAACTCATTGAATTCGATACATTTTTTAATATGATATATCATTGTTTTTTTTTCAACTTAAAATGTTTGGTTAGAGTGAATATACTCTTTTTATGTTCAGATTTTGACAGTATGTGGTGAGAGAGTTAGTGGGCGACACCCTCAAACACACAAAAAGATAAAAAAATGAATGACTATTTTTAGTGTCCTCCAGCTGGATGTCCCCCCCCCCTCTTTCTCTCTCTATTAATATATATATATATATATATATATATATATATATATATTTGCAAGTAAAGGGGGTGTTCTGTAGTTGTTTGTTACAAATTTGACCTTTTAGATGTGTTGAATATGGTTGATTGGATAGGAAACGACATTTAGATCATATTTTTCTGATAAAACAATTATGACTTTTTGAGGCTTATTATTTATAACAATTTTAGACTGTATTTTAAACCTTAACATATGTATACATACCCCCTTCGCGTGCCTACGTCTTAGGGTCATCCATCGGCCAAGAATGATAGCCCTTGTTAACCCCACGTGTGCAAAAATGGTTTTTAACATGGGTAGTTGATCGTCTTTAAAGACCCTTTTAGGGTAACACTTGCTTTGCTCTTGGTAGATTAGCCGTGGGACAGAAAAGTGGTAAGCAGCTAGGATGTTCAAATTAGGGTTGGATCTAGTCATTACTGGGGATGGCAGTGGACAAGGTCTCCACCCCCATCCCGTCTAAAAAAGTTAACCTCCATCCTCGGTCCATCCCATGGCGGGGGGAGGGGGACTTTGGACCTCCACCCGCCCCGTCTCAAACAAATTATCCCGGTCCCTGCCCTGCCATGGGTCTCACCACCACCCGAACCACTCAACTTCTCCATCAAGCTCCCCGCCATAGGAATCACGGTCGTCTTCGTCGTCTGGCCGCCACTAGTCCTTTTCATCCTATGCAGAAAGTTCACCGCGGCCGGGCTCCGCTTCTTTGATGATAACTCAGTCTTCTCTCCTCCGCCAGGATTCATCACCCTCTTCGAAGCCACAATCATCATCGCTATTGCGACGCTTCGACTGGGGTTGGAGCCCGAGTTTGGGTTGTAGTGGTTATAAGAGCTCGATGGGTTATTCGTCGATAGCATACTCGTGCAACTCTTGTTCATCCTCAACCCCTTCGTCGGCCTCTTCTTCGATTTGGTCTCGGCTTCCTTCACCTCGACCAAACTAGGTTTTTCTGGCTCCTCCCTAGGTGTCGGCTCAGGTTTCGCTTTAGGCGGTTTTGCAGCCTTCGACTGAGACGCAGAGAGGGTGCTGCACTTTCTGCTGACCGTGAACGGGGGGATGGAGTTCACTAACTTTGAGTGCTGCGAACCAGAGACAACCAATCTTGCATCTCATCCCTTACAAAGCTGGTCGATGAATCTGGCACCGACGATGATGGTCGCCGATGGTGGACAGAGAGAGAGGGCTGAGGGCCGACGAACCTGGTGTTGTTGATGCACACGATTTAGGGTTAGTAAGTTAGTATATATTAATATGGTTTTCTTGTAATTTTATTAGTTAGGTTTAAATATTTTAGTACTTTTATTAACGAGGTTGAGGCGAGGTGGGGGAAAGTGTAAGTCCATCCCCACACGAATGAATTTTGACCTTCATCCCCACTTTCATACCCTTCATCTCCGGTCCTTATGGAACGAGACAGGGCGGGGCCCCGTTTCCCCCCAGTCCACTGCCATCCCTAATCGTTACCAAGTCTGACTTAATTAGATTTGGCCTAATCGGGTTCGGAGTCGAATTCAAATGAAAAAAGATAAAACCAAATTCAGATCCAACTAACTTTAAACATGATACACTAATCAATTTGGGTTTTTAGTTGGATTTAGGTTCAGGTTTGAATGCAAGACTTAATACCAAACCCAAATCCGATTATTAATCTGATTCATATTTGGGTGGCAATCTCGCTTAATGAACTCGGATTTGGGTTGCACTTGAACAGTTTAGATCCCTATATATATATATATATATATATGAGAGGGTGTTCTCCGAGCACCTACTCTCACCTAAAAAAAATCAATTTTCAATTTTTTTGAACTTTTTTGTTGATCAAATATGATCTACAAGCATTATTTAGTACAAAACAAGTTTTGAATCATGTGATTATAGAATAATGTGTGTTTTTTAAGATGTTTAAAAAACAATGGTTCATAATATATCAAAATTTCATGACTTAAATTTTTTCATTTTATATTAAAAACACATTATTTGAGGACATCCATAAGGTCTGATTGAGAAGATACAACGGGAGGTGCTCCTAGCATTACTCATATATATAAGTAATGCTAACCTACTCCACCTACTTAGGCATGCTCTTGGGAGCACCTACTTAGGCATCTTCTTAATCAGACCTTATCCATGTATTTAACATAGTTTATTTGATAAGAATAATGTTTTGAATTATTTCTTTTAGACACAAAAAGAAAAGGTTTTTTGAGTTGGGTTGTTGATTTTTGAAGATCTTAAAAAACAAGATATATCCTATAATCACGTTATCCAAAACTTATTTTACACTAAAATTATAATTGTGGATCATATCTATAAGGTTTGATTAAAAAATAATAATTTTGTTTTTGAAAATTGAAAACTTTTATTAGGTGAGAGCAGGAGAGCACCTTATCATCCAAGCTTGGTATATCACATAGTTACCAAAAAAAACAACAAAAATGGATACGTGAAGCTAAAGCGGGGAAGTAAGTGTTAAAAAATAATTTGAAGCGTGATGTAAGATATGTTAACCGTCCAAGCTTTCCTTTTTCAGATTTATTTTAATTTCTTCTGCGGACGCGCCGTTGTTAGTGTATGGCCGCACACGCCAACGAGTAAGAGTTCATGGGCCCCACAGTGGGCCCCGGCGAATCACGTGACGGTGGAGCCCACCCCCGCCCCGCATCGCGCTGCTCCGTGTGAGGGAAGCCGCCGTACACGTGCTCCTGAAGGAGCGCGCACGTGCCAGGCCGACCGAAGGAAAGAGGCAGTGGGGTCCCACTGACTCGGGCCACGTGGTTCACCACGCGCGGTGCTCGCTTTTGGAGTTTTACCCGCCAAAACTTGAAAAGTCCGTTTTGCCCCTTTCACTTTCCCCTTTGCAAGGATGCACAAGACCTTCGAGAGCCAACGGTCAAGGGAAACGCCGAGTCAGCGAGCCTGTAAAAAGTCGAAGCGTTTAATTACCAATTTACCCTAAAAAAATTTCTAAAAGTTCTTATGAGTAATTCTCGACCCAGCAAAATTCTTAAAGCATTTGGTCAAGCACCGGACTCATAATTCACATGTTGACCATGTGAACCAGGCCCTAGTTCGGCTGACTCAACAAACCGAGTCCACGGCGTTGATGCAGTCTGATTGACTGGTTAGAGGTGATCCATTTGGGCAAAATGGTCATTTCAAGCCTTTTCAGCAACCGGGCTCGAGCCCAGATAACGAGCCGATCTTCGAGCTAAAGTGATCGTCGGGGGCTTCAAGGAAATTCGTGGTCTTAGTCAAAAAGAGAGGGAAAAGCTTGGCACGAGTTTTCTGCCTTTTCTTTATACGGACTAAAATACCATAAAAAACCTTTAAAGTAAATACAAATGACAAAAGGACCAGTCAACGACTCCCAAAGTTCCTGTGTATCAGGCCAATAGAGGAGAAATAAGGATGTGCTTGTCATTTATTTTGTTTTTCTAAAAATGTTTACTCCAAAATAGTCTCGTGTCGTGTCTTTTATATATAATTTTTGAAGAAAAATTACCTAAAAATGGCGCATTTCTGTCCCTTGTACCGTGTCCTTGTGACATAAATCTGAGGTCAATGGAACCAATCGGAGTCACCACCTTCCATCTATTCAGCAGAAGAAAATGGGGATATAAGCGTCGTTTCATGAATAGGCCGGGGTATGTCGAATACATTGAACGTGTAGTGGCTTTTATGTGATTTTGCAAATAAACATGGTTATTATTTCAAACCTTCCCATATATATGAGCGCCACGCCAAACCCACCGGATCCAGGTTTGGGGCTTCTGTGTCGCCGAAATCTGGTTTCCCGAGCGGTTTTGACGGGTTTCTGGGGGACCTGAACCGGTTTTCAGGGTGGCGGAACCCTGCGTTGCGTGGTTTTCGGAGCGGTTTTCCTTCCGAAAGCTGGTAAAGCAAACGCCTTTGCTCGCTTTACCGAGCTGTTTCATTGTTCGAGACTCCGATTCGTGGAGCGTTGGAGACCAGTAGGGGTTGATCGCGCTTTTAGCGATTGGATTCTTGGCGGGGGGTTGCAGTCTCCGCTCCTGGCTGACGGAAACTCCGTACGGAGTTGTTTTCCGGCAACGCTGATCTGGTTTTCCGAGGGGTTTTGACGGACTTATCGGAAGCGTCTCCACTCAAGGCGGAAAGTTTCGGAGCATTAGGGTTTTCCCGGCGATTTAGGATCGGATCCTCTCAGGTCGGGAAACCCGCTTTAATATCGATTTCTTTTTCTTTGATCGGGAGGGAATTCTTTTGCCGGACGTCCGGATCCGGCGATCAGACCGAATCTGCTTCTGGTGCAGAGTCTTCCGATATAGCGGAACCGATGATCGTAAGAATGAAGACGAGGACTTGATGTTTGAAGTGCGCTTCTTGGGGGAAGCTTCGGTTACGGGAGCGGGGAAGAACGCGTTTTCTTTTATTTTTTCTTCAAAGGAAGAGACAAAGTTAAGGTTTTTGGTGTGAGCTCTCTTGACTTCGGGTGGAAAAAGCGGAAGCGAAGTTGTTAGAATCACGGGAGTGGATTTCGTGCTTTCCAGCGAAGCCTTCTCAAACTAGGATTTCCCTGGAAGTTCCTTCGAGAACTGCGAAATCAGGGTTGCCGGTCTTCTCTCCTACAAGAATCGTTCACTTCTAGGGTTTTCCGGTTGATCTATCGGATAATAACTGCGAAGTATTTCAGGAAGCGTTGAATTAAGGGTTTTCTGGTTCGGTTCCGTCGAAGTCCGAGACAATTAGAGTTTTCTGAGGGAGAACGATAAGCTTTGGCTCTTTCGGGCCCTTATTCATTCTAGTCTTTAGCCCGGAACCTGGCTTTGCCTTCCGAAATTAGGTTTTTGTAGTTTTGATTGGTTTGAAGGGATGACGTCTGGAACGAGGCTCCCTACGTGGAAGGAGAGGGAGAACAACAAGAGGAGAGAACGTCGGAGAAGGGCAATAGCAGCCAAGATATATACTGGCTTGCGCATGTACGGGAACTACAAACTGCCGAAGCACTGCGACAACAACGAGGTCTTGAAGGCCCTCTGTGCAGAAGCTGGATGGACGGTGGAGGAAGACGGAACCACATACAGAAAAGTAAGTACTTATCGTGATTTTTTTTTCTTTTTAGTTTTCGTCTTTGTTGTTGTCGTTGCCGTTATTGTTGTTTTGCGTGTATGTGGTGGTCAGTTTTATTTCGGGTTTATTAGCATACTGGTGGGTAGTTGGAAGAAGATCTGGATCGTCCGTAACTTGAGGCGATGATTTAGGTGGATGTGCCTCCTACGGTGTAGCGGGGAGAAGTACTAGCATGGCCAATTTTGGGAAGTGATGGTTTGTTATGTTGGTCTAATCTTTCCCCATGATGTTGGTGCTTGCTGGACTTAATTGGGATTCAAGATTCTAATTTTTGATGATTGTAAGGTCTCCGGGTAATTCTTTAAAGAAAAATTGCCCGATTTGGATGGTGGAACCTTATCTTTTAACCTTTTAATTAGTGGTTCTTGTTGCTCCATGCAAAAAGTTTGATTCTTGACAAAAAATTGTTGCTTGTAGTACAATTCGTGCACATGATCTTACTCTGATCAGATCGATTATAGTGATCGTTGGGAGAGTGGCCCAATATGTAGTTGGTGTCCTTGCCATCTGTGATGGTTGTTTAACGTCTTCCTTTTCGTGAGAATTCATCTTTGACTTTGTTTTTGTGTACCTTACATGGTTTTATCACTAATCACTATGGATAATTGGAGATGAATAGTTGTGAAAACGAGTCCAAGTTGTCTTAAGCGACTACTGCGATTTCATGTATTGATGCAATTCTTATCTGAAAATGGCCAATCACCGCAAAAACTGGTTGCTTTTTTTATGTAGTTTCACGTGACTTGCATTAGAATGGTATGAGTCTATTTCCTAGTGGGTGAATTCTTCAAATTTATAGTTTTTCTGAGATGTTAGAGAAGGAAATTATGTGGTCCTTTTCCTTCTTCCTTTCCTTTCCTTTTTTCCTTTCATAAATTTTCCCTCCAGTATCTTTTCACAATGCTGTTGAGTGACTTGAGTCACAATAAATCCATGTATTGATATTTGTGGGCCGAGTTTTTCAATCTATTGATATTGATGGCCAGTCACAACAAAACTATATATTGGTATTTCTTTCTCTGTTGTGTCGAGCTTGTGATTTCGCAATGTTGCAACCAATAAATAGTTCTATAAAAGTTGACCATGTGCAAATTTATATTTATATATTTCCACTAATGGATGGTTTAGGAGACTATCACTAAACTGTTGGCCAGAAGACCAGCTTAAAAGATAGAAACATGGATTTGTTTATCAGTTGACCTTGCTTACTCTTCTGTAAGATCCATAAACCTCATCCTAGAAGTTCATGGTCTCAGGCTCAAACTTACAGCAAACTCAATCTCAGCAGCTACTCGTGTTAAAGTCCAGCAAATGGTATTCATTGTGTCTTGGCTTCTAGTACCCTTTATTATGTGGATTCTATTTTTCCACCTTGTTCAGAACAATTCTCGACCGTAATGTCGACTTTCTAATGATTCTCTTGTGCCACTGCATCCGGTGTTTCCAGACTTGGGTACTAAAAATTTTGGGCCCTACAGAGTTTCATAGTTGCAAAGGAACTATATCTGACATGTCTTGCAATTTGTTTTCCCTTTCATTTTTTCAGTATTTATTAGTGAGCTGTCTGCTGTCACTCTCCCATACAAACTAATGCTTAGTTGGGTGCCTGTGACTTAGTGGTTTAACAGATTGAATTAGCATTAAACTGTGCACATGAGCTTTTGCTTAAAGAAACTTGAGTTTGTTGACTCATGTTATCTAATATCTTTTTCAAAACTGGAGGCTAGTTTTCCAAGATAGGATGGAGCTTTTCTCTAGGATTATTGGGATGGGGTTCAACCGTTGTGGCGCCATTGTTCTGCAGTCATTAGTACATGCATGCTTGTTTGTAAATCTATTAGGCATGCATGTTGATTGCAATTTTCCTGTGTTTCACCAGGGATACAAGCCAGTGGAGGGCGTGGACATGATTGGAGGGTCTGCTTCTGCAAGCCCATGTTCATCCTACCACCCTAGCCCAGCTGCCTCCTACAACCCAAGCCCTGCTGCCTCCTACAACCCAAGCCCTGCCTCTTCCTCCTATGTTGATGGCAACTCTCTTATTCCCTGGCTTAAGAATCTCTCCTCTACCTCTTCCAGTCACAAACTGCCTAACCTCTATATTCACACTGGCTCAATCAGTGCGCCTGTGACTCCACCTCTTAGCTCGCCAACCGCACGTGGATCTCGTGTGAAACCCGATTGGGAGTCAAGCAATGGCGACCCTCTAGCCTCCCAAACTGCTGCTGCACCTTGGCCACACCACCACTATGCCTTCCTCCCTAATTCCACTCCTCCTAGCCCTGGTCATCAAGATCCCTATCAAAACGAGTTGAAACTCTTTAAAGGTGACTGGCTTGCAGGATTCCGGCTGCCGTCTTGTGGCAGCCCCACTTCGCCTACCTTCAGCCTGGTGAGCCCTGCTTCTAACCCATTTGGTTCAAAGGATGAGGGGAGCAGCTCTCGGATGTGGACACCGGGCCAAAGTGGGACATGCTCACCGTCAGGCAAGGAGGTGGGCCCTGATCCAGGTGATGTTCGCATGATGGATGCCTCTGAGGAGTTTGCCTTTGGGAACAGCATGGTCGTGAAGGCATGGCAGGGTGAACGGATTCATGAAGAGTGTGGGTCGGATGAGCTGGAGCTTACACTCGGGATCTCTGGAACCAGGTCTGCTGAGAGCTGACCCACTTAATTTTCCCTTTTTTTCTCTATTTTTTCCGTTATTTCATATGTTGGGCTTTTATTGTAGGGAAGAGTGTTTGGGAAAAAGGATAGTGTTTGTATTGTGAGCGGAGTGCAGTAGGGAGGCTTTTAAGGTTTTCTCTGAATTCCACCATATTTGTTCACAGACAAGAAAAATGGGTATTTTATCCAAATTAATTGAAGACTATTTATGTTATGTAATTTGATTCTTAGGATCATGTGATTCAAAAGCATGGGGATCTGCACGTCTGTACTGTCCTTTAAGAAGCTTTCTGCCCACAAACCTCAGGCATTTTCTCCTATCTGAATATGCTGGAATCTGGTTTAAGATGTCCAGTAGGATCTGTGCATGGGACTCGGGGCTCGCTGCGTGGCCGAGGTTTGCTGTGCTCATCAATGGGTCCTTAAAATTGGTGATACATTGTTAGTTTGTTAGCCATGTTTGCTTGTGGATATTTCATCTTGGTGGAAATTGAAGCACGTATAGCTTGTTGAATTACTTCAGATTTTGCGAAGGCTTGTGTGAGGTGTTTTCCAGTTTGAGCCTGTTTGGTTCGTGGAATTGATGATCTCGTGATTGAGATTTTGTTTACGCATGTAAATCGCCATAGAAGTCATTCATGTGGAGGGTTCCTGTGCTTCATGTGATTTACAAAAATTTCTCGCGGATTCCTTCATCAATCAGTGTTTTTTTGCTTGATAGCCAAGCTGGGGCTAGACCGACCCCCCCACCCCCCTCCAGTTATACAACCATACCATTGGGATTTAAACTTGCAACGTCCCAACACAGGGTGACTCCCACTAACTGCTCCTACCAAACAGGCAGAGCCCCTGTTGGAAAGACTCCTTTATTGCAAGAAAATGCTATAATCGGACCAGGATTAGCTAATCTGGTGGATCCGGTTAGGTCCAATCTGGATAGTAGGTATCAGGTCTTGGCCAACGCATCGGTTTGCAACAATGAACCAATCTGGTGACATCTAGGTCAGACCCTGTCCTGAGGGTGCGTTTGTGTTGGACGGTAACAGTCTGGACCTGCTTAAGGAAAGTTGGTTCCATTGATTCTGGGGGCGACATCCGTGTTTGTATCACCAGGTGGTGCTGTGGAAATAGGCTTTTATTTATGCATGGCGCAAACGCACCATTGAAGCAATTCCATCTCCTTGTGCTATTTATCTGGTTATGAGTTGTGCTGATTCAGTGTTTTGAAGGGCTCATCTTATAGCTTTTGGCACTTTACATTTTTAGGGCCTAAGAATGGCTATGTGCATGTCAAAAATGTAGACTCGCTGTAAAACATGAGACACATGCTTAGAATGCATACCAAGTAACGAACTCTTGGGACTCATCCTGCGGAAGTCGGTATGACACCACCTATTTCAAAGTAGATGCGGCCACCCTATGCCCGTGGGAAGTGGTGCGTTCGTGTAGTAAGAAGCCGGTTTCTGCATTAAGACCAGGAACTCGAGCCTGCTTCTGCGGACCTTATTGGCAAACGCAAAAGCTGCTTTCCTCCCACGGTATTGACCCTTTTCTCTTTGGAAATCCTCCCCATGGGGGGGGGGAGAAGAATCAGCGGATGGAGATTTTGCGCAGGTTTCCTGTGCGGAAATCCCTTCTGTATGACACCCTCAATTTTGAAGCATATCAAAATGAGTCCCATATGAGTCTCAGTTAGTGCAAGAGAGAGAGAGAGAGAGAGAGAGAGAGAGAGAGAGAGAGAGAGAGAGAGAGGAAAATGTATTTTCCCAATTCTTTTTTGTTTCTTAGAATGCTATTTTTGTCAGGCACTTACTGAGACTCATGTTTCTACCATGGCCGACTACTCCCATGCTTCTACCATGGCCGCCGATTTAGTGCATATTGGTGGTGATGGTTTCGGCCAGGAATAGTCTGTGGAAAAAGATATTGCATCAATGTATAGAAGCAGGAGGGAGATCATGACCTTTTTTGTCTCCCCTAGTTCAACTAATGAATTAATCTTTTTGATGATGAGGAACCTTCAACGAGAACTGGGTCACTTAATGGGTTCACTTCCCTGGAGGTAAAGCCAGGGTGGGATCACCAATACCCAAATCTTTATGGTGCCCACCAGTTAAAAGCACCCACACAACCAGTGGGAGTCAAACCTGGGACGAAGGGGTCAACACCTTCTCTCTAAGTCTGCTGCCACTTGGGCGACCTGGCCGGGTGTAACTACTGTATTAATCTTCCCAAGCATCATTTCATTGAGGCTGTCAAATAGGTAAATATGTGCATGTGTGCGTGGGGTATATTGTTATTTTTGGTATCTCATATGTATTAGTCGTCTTTCATCTTGTTCATTTGTAATGATACCAAAAGAAATACCACCGAGGTCGTATCCCATTTGGTAAGCAGAATCCTGTGCCAAGCTGAAGGCCCAGATTCGAATCCCTCTGCCACGTGGGGCTTAAGAGATATCTGGTAAGGGTCAGACTAACCCCAGCTTGCCTTTCAAAAAAAATTACAAACCTACTCCTGAACCATAAATGGGAACTCCAACATGTTCTTGATGGCCCATATTGCGTTCGCACATTGCAGCCCATATATTAACATACAAAATTGCGCTTCAAACCTTCCCAAATCCTACACAAACGACTCCCACTTCATCTGCCTACAGTATCTCAAAGCCAACAACATAAACAACGCCCAGACATGTAGGTAAAGAAAAATATACAAGTTTTATTCATCTTTATAATAACAAGCCACACTAGCGGCAAGTTTCTAGATTGTACTTGCCATGGTAGAAGCCATGGTTAAGCTATTCACCTTTTCTGTCTGTTTTCAATGTCTATGTAGGAGGCTTGAAAAATGAATGAACGCATGGAATTGGAAACAAACCCATGATAGCTTTCTGATACTAGCACATAGTTGACTGAATTCCCAGTGCCCCCCTTTATTTTGTCAACTTCTTAGTAAGTTTCATTCTCAAATGAGGCTGTGCTACAATGTCGACTTGATTTTTAGGATCTGTAAAGTCCGAGTTTCCATCACGTATGCTTGGATATTTATATATTTGTCTAGATTCAGTCAAATATGAGAGGATGTATTCCTTCAACCACCCTCTTATGAGAACAATAGATATGTACATGAATGAAAAGAATCGACATGCATCGATATATACAAAGGCACAGGCACGACACAAGAATCAGTTTACAGAAGCGTTTCTAGATTGGGGGATAGCTTGCAGTTTTTCCCTTTCACTCTTGCCGATTCTTCAGGAGCAGTAAAACAGCATCCTGCAGACCCATCAATGATCACTTCTACTTCCGGAAAAGATCAGATAGGGCATCATAGAGAATTGCAGCTGCAGGTGGCCTTGGCAAGGATCCAAGAAGAATTTCATGTGCAGAGATGTTGGACATCCCATAGAATCGGGAGTTCTCTGATGTGCGCGTTGTTACAATGCTTCCTTCAAGTGAACAACCAGCAAAAGCACCTGAGGGATCACAACTTGTCAAAGGCTGCCAATTCATAGATATCTGATCTTCAAAAAACATACAGAATACAGAGAACTTAAGCCTGAAAATGGATTGTATCCAGTGGTTCAGGGTCCAGACCTACAACTGTGGATTCAATGCATGATTGATAAAGTCATAGTGTTCAGCTTAAAGCTACCAGACGTTCTAATGCAACTATTTAACAATTCAATAAAAGATTTAAAATTCCTTTTGCAAACACTACTATTTTTCCCAACCAGCCTATTCTTCAGTGGAAAGCAATTCTGCCTAAAACAACCTAAATATAAAGCAAGATTCCACAAAAGGTTAACAAAAAAATTACCTTTACTACAGCTGTATGTGTAACAAGCTGCATATCCACCATCTCCCAAACGTACATCAGCTTCAGCTGCACGTCCCAAAGCTCCGGCTGCTGCACTCAGAGCAGCACCAACAGAGAAATGCATATTTCCACTGAATGTC
This sequence comes from Nuphar pumila, assembly GCF_984573655.1. Taxonomy (NCBI): domain Eukaryota; kingdom Viridiplantae; phylum Streptophyta; class Magnoliopsida; order Nymphaeales; family Nymphaeaceae; genus Nuphar; species Nuphar pumila. The sequence continues at coordinate 5,275,985 of NC_143263.1, read as the reverse complement.
TTCACAGCATCCTCGTTCCTCAACACTATAATGAAGTCTGTCAACTCACCTCCTGCCTACAAAAGATCAAGGAAAATTTAAGAGAGAATATCAGCAAGCTGCATTGTAAAGCAAAGTTTGTAAATGATGCTTCGGCTCCCTGAATGGTCTGATTTCAACTGAGCCTATTGCAGACAAGTCAAACCCCAGCTAGAGTTGTCCTGAAGTTGGTTAGTTCCTCATGGACTTGAACAGGGGAGCATCAGCACCATTCTATCTAAATGGGTTAGGATCTAGACCAAGTCCTCTGAGTTAATGGAGAGAGACACAAGTCTGAGGCAAGCAGACTCAGATGCATGGAATCATCAGTAGTCAATAGGTAGCTTATGCAGAAGGACGGTACATACCTGAGTACCCCAGCCAATACCAAGAGAAGAGATTGCAGATGGTGGTGACCACAAACCATCATGTCTACGAGCAATCACAAGGCCTGTCCCTACCTTATATGTAACCATCACGCCAACTTTCACTACAGTAAGAATTGCAAGACCTTTTGCATATTTAAGAATATTATCTGGAATAGATCTCTCTGCTTTCATGCTGCCAACCTGAAAAGTTACTCGAGTATCAATCATAATTAAGATAAATAAATTGGCCGTAGTTCACTTAAGGAACTAAATGAAAAGAAAAACCATTTATAACTGACTGTGGGAGCTTGAAACTAAAAACTGTTACTGCCAGTGTTTTCGGTAAATAATACAGACATGTAAAAATCATTATAGATGAAATTGTAAGGACAAAAAAAAACAATAGATTAGAAAATGTTACTAAAAAGGGACATGTGCTTCAGTGGTAGCACTAATAAGAGCCGTGAATTTTACTCTAGGACAAGCACATAATGAACCTTACAAGAATTTTGAAATTAGATGAGATAAAGGAGAACAAAATAGTTAAAACAGCATTCTTTTAGGAAGCTGTAGTGCTAAAAACAAAAGTACTGTCTTTCGTACATGAAACCTTAACTGTATAGCAACATCCTCTAAGTAAGACCTTTATAACAAACTTGTACAATTTGATTAGATTTAGATCTAGATGAAATACATGAAAGGTGCTTAGGGACAGAAGATGATACCCTGAACAGGAGAATGGAACTAATAGCAATATCAGTCAATAAGAAATTAAAAATGGCAAACATGCTTGAGCAATATTGCTACTAATCATTGATCAATGCAATTCGTCTAAAACAATGACAAAGAAGAGAAGGGGAAAGACAGATTTGAAACAAGTACCTTACAGTAACCTCGGATTGTATTTGTAGCCTTGTAGATCTCATATTCCATTGATTGAGCCCAAGGAAAATTTACCCAGGATCTCAAAGTGCTGAGGTCTGTCAGATCATGTGTTGCCAACTGTGCAGCATGGCTTACTTTATCTACTAAGTAAGACTGGACAGACTCAAGTCGCACACAACAAACGTCACAGACACGTTGTGGGTCATTTGTGCGAAACTTTAATGGCAACAGACTCCTTCCTCTAGAACATTCACCACAGAATATTCCTCCACAAAACCGGCAATGATGCCTTGAACACATTATGGGATGGAACCTCACACTGCATAGCATGCAAGTGGATGCAGAACTGTCAGCCAACCATTTTGGAGGCTCTGCTTCAAGAATTTCATTCACATTATTGAAATTTGTCTCAGTTAGAGTTTCAGCCATTTCTCTCCAAGCTTGATGTAGAATGTGGCTTGACATCCACGAAATTCTGCACTTTTGGAGCTCACCAGATGCTAGAGTGCCCATCTTTCCACGGGCTACCACCAACATCTCCCTCACCACATCCCACATAGTGAGGTCCTTATCTTCTCCACCGAACTGATTCCATCCCAAATCTCCCTCAGGAAAGTAGCCACCATTGGTGAGGAAGCTCCTGTTCCATTCTTCATGATCACTCTCAGACATAGGTGGAACAGAAACCGGTATCCATACACCTGTTTCCTCATAATGAGGGAAATCATAATAGAAGTATTTACCAACCTTCTGGTTATTGCAGAAATCCTGTGTGTAATTGTTCCCATTGATATCTGTAGGGTCAATATTTCTGTATTCTTGTGCCTGAATTCTTTCTTGACCGGAAAAATTTATTACCCTTGAATGGAGATCCTCAGTGTAGATTGAAATGGGAGACACCTGATCCAAATTCCACCACAGTCAGACCAATTTGAAAGTTTCACATGTATGAAAATTCAATGTACAACTCTTGCCCCACACCACCTCCACCCCCTTGCAATTTTTTGAGGAGGATATTGTCCCACATTCAATTGAACATGGTTTTCATTTAAAAGGACTAAATGAAAAAATGTCAGAAGAAACAGATCCTTGGAACAAAACGATTCCATTGTTAAGCCTACCAAGAAAACACAAGATAATATAACAGTAGCATAAATCAGAAAACAATGTTGCACTGATTAACAGAAGCTAACTTCTTAATCAGCTATTACAGAAAACAAAAAAAAAGGACATTTGTTGGTCATAAGCAGCTAACATCCACAGCCATCAGTTTGAAACTTGCTGGCATTAGAAGTTCCAGGAGAGCTGAAAATTTTGAAGTGCACAGTATGTCAAGTGATACACTAAACTAATTTCAGTTCAAGCAATTGTGTGCTTCTAGAGCGCCCAGATCACCTTCTCTCCTTCAGATTTTCAATGCCTAACAGTAGTAAAAGAGAATTGAAAATGACTAGCAGAATTTAAAATCTTAGTTCCACATAAAAGCCAAATTAAACCTTTAAGAAGTCAAGATATGTCACCAACTATCCTTTTAACCTAGGGAATACATTAACATTGATTCTATACTTGATCAACTATTTATAGGTTTTCTAACAAGGAACGTGAATTAAGCACCATCTAAACCATAAAAAAGTGATAGGCCTCACCAAACCAAATGATAGTCATGATTCCTGTCAAAATTTGCCTGTAAAACGGGAAGGACTGACCTTGCATTTCATTACCGATAACACTTCATGATTATCTGAATATGTTGATATCCAAAATGGACACGTATGCTAAACAAAGTTTGTTCCCTCGAACAGACCCACTCTATCAACTTATCATTCGTATGTGCTCTATCTTTGGTTATATTTTAACCAAAACATGTACACTGAGCATCAAAAACTCAAATCGCGGTAAAGGTCAAGAATTCCAATTTTATGTAATAAAACCAAATGAAAAATCCAAACTATTCACAACCATCCACAAATGAAGGTGTCCACTACCAAAACAAAGCGCTTTCATTTACAAGCAATTTAGTTTTATACCAGAAAATTAATGATAATGGTGATACAACATCGACAACAAGGCCGATATCGATACCTATAATTAATGCTATTAACCGTAATAATAAAGAGTTCCAAATTCATCAAATTTTAAATCTACAGGTGCCGAATCACCAATCATGCATCCATAAATTCTACGTGCAGAGTAACGAAAAACCCTAAAAGGCTAAAACCAATCCACGATAACACTATCCAAGAGAGCCTTTCCTTATTGTTATCCATAACGAAACGCACCCACTGGAAAGATTCGTTAAAGGCGCAATCGGATTCACGGAACCGCTCGGAATCCGAATCCGATAACGTCAAAAACTCTCTTGTTCCTTATCTTTTATGGAAGAATTCCAGTGGAATTAGGTTCAAACTCCACACAATTTCACGAAACCAAACACGCCCTAAAGGAAAAGTAAGAAAACCCCCCTAAAGTTTCAAAGAATTGAGGAAGCGATTCACCTGAGGAGAGGAAGAATTAGGGTTTCCTTCTTCTTCTTCTTCCAAGATGGGAGGGGGGACCCGAGTTTCCGCGTCCCGGGAGCCAACGGCTAGGATCTCCGGAGACATAACGTTCCTCTCCATCGGGTGAGGATCAGTTGATGGATTCCATCGAAAGGATTTCTAGGGTTTGCAGGAACAACGAGGAAGGCCTTCGATTTAGGGCTTGACAGACGGGCAGAAGAAGGAGGAAAACGCTTCTCGGAAACGCAATCTTATTAGGAAGCAAACTCATTTATAATTTATTGTAAAATTCACAAAAACATGCCTAGATTTTGAACAAATTACAAAAAATGCATATATTTTGAAAATTTACAAATCCCTGATTGGTTAGTGAAATTGTTCTCAAACACCCGCCTCCTTCAACTGGAGGTGGTTTACCATGGTCAAACCATGGTTAACCTTAACCAAATGACCACATTACGCCTCTTTTTTTTTTCTTTTACCAATTTTCCTTTATTAAAACCTGACTGGGTTTTGAGGTTTAGGTGAGAAAGGAAAATGGTAAAAATGGAGAAGGGTAATATGATCATTTTGTTAAGGATAACCATGGTAAACTACTTGTAGTTGAAGGAGGCGGGTGTTTGAGAATTATCATTAACCAAACGTGAATATGTAAATTTCTAAAAGATAGGCTCGTTTTTGTAAATATTTTAAATTTATTCAAGAACAATTTTTCAAAAAATGCCACTAATTTATCATCTATTTAAAGAATCGAATCGAATATTTGGTTATTATATTCAACTGGCTACTTTATATGAGTGCATTTTAAATGCCCAACTCTTGGTAAATAGGGATGCAAACGGATCAGATCCGAATCAGCTAAATACATAGGAAAATTCGGTTAAAACAACCAAAAAATCATATCCGGTCTGTTTCTTATAATAAGTTGAGCTTGAGCTTGCTCATTATTTAAAAAATGTTTTTTAAAATTAGAGATAATAAAAATTAGGCTCTAAACTTGGAGAGCCGAGCTCAAGTTGACTCATTTACAAAATAAATACATGGTATAAAAGTAGTAAGCACTAGAATTTCAACTCCAAAGTTATTGATGCAAAGCTAAACCCTACAATCCAGGTACAAGTGTTGCTAGGTACATAAATAGTACTGGTTCTGACTCCTTACAGTTGGTTGATCCTGCTCTTATTAACTCCATATCTCTTCTAATCTGGACTTGCTTATGTGGGAGAACATGCCCTTTGAATCTGTCCAGTGAGGTAAGATTTTGGATAAAACTCAGGCCAGGTTCCCTGTTGATAAATGGTGATGCTTTATCTGAAAAAAAAATGTCCTACCTAGAGCGTGCTGGACTGTGTTTCTAGCCTGTGAACAGAGACTTCCTACACTGGATAGGCTTCAAAAGTGTAGCATTCCCTTAGCTAATTGTTGTGTTGTGTGGGTGTCAAACAAGAATCTAATCAACATATTTTCATTAACTACCACCACCGGGTCGGCCGTGTGGCCGGCGAGGTGGTGACACCGGATCAAACCCCACTGGTGTGTCCGTAGCTTTCAGAAGTGGGCCACATAATGGGGGATGATCATGGAACCCCACCCAGAGTTTGAGGGTTCCTCGTCATAAAAACACACATTTTCATTAACTGTGTTGTCTCTAGGAGATTATAGGAGTGTTTTTTGGTGAAATTTGGGTGCCTATGATTATTAAGTAGAACTATTATTCAGGAGCTCAAGTGGTGCCAAAATAAAGTCCTTGGTCATGGGTGGCCCAGAGCTTTTTATGAAGGAGGGTGTTCTTTTAGGGTGCGTTGGCATGATGATGAAGAGGAAGCTGTGGCTGTTGGACTTTTTGGATTAGGTTCAACCGGATGTAACCTGGTTTGATACACAGGGCACACCAAAAGACAAAAATAAGAGTGAAAAAGGCTGTTAGGTGAATGTGAAAAGCTTAGGTTCAGTTTAAGAACGTGAATATGGTTCACACGCAAGAATGTCATGCATGTAACCTCACTCTTCTCCCATTATTTATACAAGGAGATTCACCGTAGCTTTATGAGAGCAACCAAGGTGATGGTGATCTCTCATTGGTTCAAGGGTTCTGCTTACCATTTGACCTAAAGGCTTCTGCTTACCAGCCACGTCTATACGAGCTTAGACCGGACCGACGATGGCGGCTTCCGGTAAGTTGTATTTTCCATTTGTTTTTCACCAACACTGAGTTATGAGCCCCACACTCCTCACTTCAGTTGTGCCTGTGGATGCGTTGGCACACTCTGCCGGTGAGCAGGGTCGCCAGAATTATATTTCAGCTTCGGTAAAATGAGTCCCCACAAGGTTTCCCCTTCTCGCCATCGTACCTGGGCACAACCACCACAGGAAGGTTAGACGAGGCCCTTTCGGGCGATGACTGGCCTCTGTTGGTCCGTTGTTGTCGGCTACCATGGTTGGCCATAGGTGGTGGCTGTCGAAGCAGCCACAGTCGATCGGCAGCCGACCACCAGACTGGCTGCCATCGATGGCTGGATAGCGTTGGTTGACGGTGGCTGCTGCTTGAGGCTGGACATCGTCATCGATGGTGGTGGCCGGCCGTGGGTTGTGCAGTTGGTGGATGGGGTTTTAGCTCCATCCGAACCACCTTTCCACCGCTATTGTTGCCGGCCACCACCACCGATGACGAGAAACTCTGACGTTTCACATTCATTTTTCTGAAAGTGAAACGTCGGGTTTTCACTATAGCATTAAAGCTACAATGAAAACCCAATCCGGCTGGACCTGATTCAGACCCGAATCTATTATCCTTTTTTTAGGGTAGAACAGGTCTTAGTCGACCCGTGGATCCGGTCCTGGACTCGAACCCAGTAGGTGGGTTTAGGGACCCAACCCGACGGGGGCTTGATCTGACTCGAACCAGTTGTTGGGACTGGGTAGATCGGATATGAACCCGATCCAGTTTAGGATTTGGATCCAACCCGAGATTCGTTTAAACAGGGTTTGGATCTGAATTGTGTCCAGGATCCGAATCTGACATGAGATCCAATCTAACTTGGATTCAGACCAGGTATGGGTCGAGGATTCAGACTTGAGATCTAGTCTAATCGAGACCCATTAAATCTAGATCTAGATCTGAACTAAGTCAGATCAAGTTTGAAATTGGATCCAAGCTTAGTTTACCCTTTTTAAGGAGCAGAATCAGTTCTATGATGGATATTGTGCATTTTGGGACAGATTCAGAACTTTTTTTGATTGGTTTTGAAAGGTTTTTCACTGGTTCCTGCATGAGGAGACCTTATTTTTTTGTATATGAGAAAAACATTGATTTTCTTATTTGGTTTTAGGGGTTTATAGGATTTAGTACGTATTTCAGGCCAATTTAAGGTCTTTCTTGACTAGTTTGAGGTAGTTTCAGACCGGTTCATGGTATTTTTTAACTAGTTTCAGCACAAGGACCCCGTGTAATACCTATAACAACATGTCTTTGTCATTTTTCATGCTTTATGTGTATTTATTATCATAGATGCATGACTCTTGTATGCATTTTATTTGTTTTCAGTTATCAATGATATTTAAGCATGAATTATGACTAAATTCATGATATATGTGATGTGTTTCATCAAAATTTTATTTGTACATATGAGATGAAGCATAAATTTGTATTTTTTATATTATTATACATAGTTTATCATGAATATACATGCATTATCATAAGTGCATGGGCATGCTCTATAATACAAATATGTTTATGTTAAAAGATCTTGATTAACTGACTCATGTAATCACCAAAGTGATCTGAGTTGCGTTGATTAAGGTTTTTTTAGATAGTGTTAAAATTTAATATTATGATTATGTGTGACTTGATGAAACATTGATTCTACCCAAAGGTATGTCATTGTGTTCTAAATTTACACATGTTATAATGATAGGTATGTATCAACCTATGAAGCATGTTCTTACCCAAAGACAAAGTGCCGAATTGCTTCTGGTCACATGATTTGCTAGTTTCATCAATTGAAGTCAATTCCTTAAGACTTGAGGAGTTAAAACAACTTTGGGTATTATCATTTTCACCAAAGTAGAACGATAGTGACCCTATTATGCTTGTCTCAGAAAAGGTGAATAATAAAGGGTCTCAATTTTACCTTTTCAACATGAGTCTCATTTGAGCATTTATATGGTCTTCTCCTTTTGTTATTGTAGTTTTAGGTTTATTGATCATTGACAATTCTAATAATATTTCCATCTTAGATGGATTTAATTTTTTGGATTGAAAAAAAATAGTATTATTTATTCTGGGTTATAACCTAGATTTGACTCCTAGAACTGAAAACTTTTACAGAGCAAAGCACAACCGATTAGAAGGCTACCATGTGAAGCGAGAGCGCTTGAGTAGACCTAACCTATTGCTTTTGCAATGAAGAGTGGCTCAGGACATTCGAGGCATCATCTGTCACTGTAGGACAATGACAAAATTTCTTGGAGCCATTGATGATTAATTTATCAGTTCTAATAAGGCTAGAGCCAGTACTCTAATGTCCAAGTTAATGTCTATAAAATATTCTGTTGATAGTCACATTTTAAAAATAGAAGACTTTGCATCTTAGTTGAATGTCATAAAGTTCATAATTTCAAATTTTTTTAGTCCATCTGATTTTGGCCTCATCGCCTACTGAATATAGACCTTCAAGATCTCTTACAATATACATAATGATGAGTGATACTACAATGACCTCTTGACTAAGTGTGTTGAAGATGAAGAAAGATTGAAGGGTGAGAAGTTGTCGAGTGCATATATGGCTTCTTATTAGAGAAAGTATAGGTTGAGGGGCAAAGAAGAGTTTATTCAAGAAGAAGAACAAGAAGAAAATCTTTGAGTAGAGTTTCAACTCTTAGGCGAAAGCCAAATCTCTAAGTGAAGGTTCTTCTATAAAGTATTTCTTCGGTAAGAAGAAGAGACATAAAAAGATGGATTGTTTGAAGCATAAGAAATAATTCGAGAATAAAGGTAACAAGTTATTTGTTTTTCATTAGTGCAATTTAATTTATATTTTATTGCATAGTTGGTGGATTGATTCTGATATCACGGTACACATTGTCAACTCTTTGAAGGCATTTCTAAACAAAAGAAAACTAATAGAACATAAAAAAATATATTTTTAGGAAACAAGACGCGTTCACATGTCAAGAACATTGGGACCTGTAGAGTCGTGTTGGAGTCTGGATTTATTTTGGAATTGGTTGATACATTTTATGTTTTATCTTATAGTTTAAACCTCATTTATATTTCAAAACTTGATAACTTTGTTTTTGCATTTAAGTTTGAAAACTTCAAGCTTATTATTGTTAAAAATTATATTCTCATTTATTCTGCATATGTGTGTGATAGTTTGTATCGTTTAAAAACCAAATTTTAAATTTAAAAATCTCATTTTATTGAGAATACAATGATTGCCAATAAATATGACCTGAAGGATAATCAACCATATTTTCTTTGGCATCAAAAGTTATAACACATCTTGAAAGAGATAGTCTAAAGACTTGTCAAAGAAAAAAAAATTGATCATTTGATTTCACGGATGCAGAATCATGTGTTGATTAATTGCATAAGGCTAAGCAGTCTAACACATAAAAAGGATAACAAATGCAACAATAGAGATTGTACATACAAATGTTTGCGAGCCATTTTTCTCATGTTACATAAGTAAAAAATATTTTATCATCTTTATAGACAAGATTATTCATGGTATATGTATATTTACTTGTTATTTGAGAAATTTGAAGTATATTGGGTTTGTAAGGACTTTAAGAAAGAAGTAGAGAAGCATACCGATAAAGTTATAAAAGTGGTTAGGTCTGATAGATGTGACAAATATTATGGTCATTTCACTAAGATAAAACAAAATGAATAGCCATTAGTGTGGTTTTCAAAAGAGTATGACATTGTATCTCAATACATCATGTCTGGTAGTGTTTACCAGAATAATATAGCTAAAAGAATCAATCGTATGCTTAAAAAAATGGTTTGAGCGATGTTAAATCACTCAAATCTTTTATTGGCCTTATGGGGTGAAGCTCTTAGGACAACAATTTACATATTGAATAGGCTTCCTATGATGGTTGTCCAAAAGAATTCTTATAAGTTATGGATTAGTAAAAAGACTTCTTTGTTATATATGTGCATATTAAGATATCCAAGTAAAGCTAAATTGTATAACCCACATATAAAAGTCTTTAATCCTATGATGACAAGTAGATTTTTATTGGTTATTTAGAAAGATCAAAGGGCTTTATGTTTTATTTTTTATCCCATACACTACAAATAGTGAATAAAGTAATATTTTTTTAAAATAATTCTATTGGAATAGATGCATCTCAAAGTCTTGCATTTGATGATTTATAGGATTCAATTTTCATACCTACGAAAAAAAATTTAGTTTTTTCGATCATTGTCCTTTTGAATGATATTAGAGAAAATCTAATCGATGAACATCAATCCTGAGTTGAATAATTAATTGATGAGGATATACAACAATAAGAGGATGCAGAGGTTTATTTTAATCCACTTGTAGCACCCGTATGGAGGTTCACAAAGACCAGAAAATCTACTATTTATCCAGACTATGTGATGTATTTACAATAACCTAATAATTTTATAGACATTGATGATGATTTATGAACTTTTGTAGAAGCCATTGAAAGTGAAAGATCGACATATTGAATCAATATTATGAAAAAAGAGCTTGACTCTATGACAAATAATCAAGAGTGAGATCTTGTACCTCAACCTGATGGAATAAGACTTGTTGGTTGTAAATAGGTCTTTAAAACCAAAACAAACTCTAAAGGGCAAGTGGAGAGGTACAAGGCTAGGCTTAATGCGAAGATATTTACATAGATGGAGTGCATTAATTATAATAAGAGTTTTTCTCCTTTCTCAACTAATTAAGAATTATTGAAAATAATCATGACATTCGTAGCTCATTTTGATTTAAAACTATATCAAATAAATATAAAAATGAGTTTCTTGAATGAAGATCCGGAAGAGCAGGTATATATGTAATAACTTTCTGGTTTCAGTATAAATCACTCAAATAATTTAATTTACAAATTGAAGAAATTAATCTATAGAGTTAAACAAGCCTTCCGCTAATGATATAAAAAGTTCAATAAAATGATTTTGAACTTTGAATTCACTGAAAACATTGTTAATAATAAATTAATAATTTTGATTTTATATGTTGATGATATTCTTATAAGTAACATGATTATGCTTTTATGTGTTTCAATGAAAATATCTCATTTTTTTGTCACATGCAAACAGACCCTTAATGATAATCTCGTGTGCATTTAATATTAGGTAGGCTCTTTTGCTTAACAAGTTAGCCTTGCCTATATATGTGTATGTTACTTTCTCATGTTTGTAACGATGGAACGACATTGTTTCTCATAGTGCCAAGATGTATAGCTAATGATGACCTGTTTTTTTTTCAATAAAAAGAGGGGCCCTAAAATATCCCCCAGCTAAGAAAAAAAAACTGAACTCTTCGTCTGTGTGCACTATGTGATTATAAAATATGTATAAACTATTTTTTATCATTACTTAACCAGCTGAGCCAAGTCAAGCACTCGTTGTTCATCGTCAACAGGGACAGGGGTCCTAGCCTTGGAGTTTTAGGCTATCGGCATGATGAGCATAGGTATTGATGCAGGTACCGAGAAACCGCGTCTAAGATCAGAGACCTAGCTGCACTGTGGGCTTACCTTTAGCCCCAAGGGAGTTGCCGCGCTTCGGCCTATGCAAGGAGTGACACTCATGAGATTTGAACCTATACTACCTCTCTAGCAGCCTAGGCCTCATCCCATTAGGACAAACCCCTTTGGGACATTTGAAAAATTGCTTGATTTATGCAACTGTGTAGCTTTTCAATTGACCACTTGAGTTTTTCACTGATGTTTTAGTTATTTTATTTCTCTAAAGTGCGTTTAAGTGAACGAGCCTAAGACAAGGTGTGTCAATTTTTTTGAAAGGCAAATTATACAACTATACCATTGGGATTTGAACTTGCAACGTCCCAACACAAGGTGGCGTAAACTGGCTGCTCCTACCAGACAAGCGGAGCCCCCGTTGTTGGGTGTGTCCTTATTGCGAAAACCAAAAACTCTATATTTTTCTCTTGAATTATCCAAAAAAAAAACTCTAAAAAATTAAACACTATAACACAATATTAGGTGGTTTATACGTAGTTAAATGTTAGGTCAATCTGGGGTCAAATGTGATAGCTGGAAGGTTAGGTAACATGATCGTAACAAAGAACAAAGGGGTCTCGGGTTCAAATCACACGGCCAGATTGCCTATCAAAGAGGAAAGATGCTAGGTGGATCTTAAAAAAAAAAAGTGATTCGTCACAATCTGTAATATGATTATGTTGAGATAGACAGCACTGTGAAGGTTCCTGATGGTTGCTTCCATAGGCAGCTGAATGTGGATCATAATTCTTGATTTTGGGCATGTTATTTATGTGAAGGTTCCTGATGGTTGCTTCCATAGGCAGCTGAATATGGATCATAATTCTTGATTTTGGGTATGTAATTTATAAAAGAAAGAAGAAAAACGTTGTTAGTATCGTGATATTATCGCGATAATAAAATGATATATATAATTTTTTTGAGATTTTTCAAAACATCATGATATTTTTTCCTTAATATCATTTTTTGAATTTACAGTTATATTATTGTTAATTTTTCAAAATATCGTCTATATCTGTAACTATGAACACTTAGCAAAATGCATTTATTTGTGAGTAAAGTACTCTTCCTTCACTCACAAATAAGATGCCTAATGAGTGGAGGAAGAGTACTTTGGTGCCTTTATATAAGAATAAGGGTGATATACAAGATTGCACAAACTATCGTGGTATAAAACTCATGAGTCATACTATGAAACTTTGGGAGAGGGTGATTGAGTCTAGGTTGAGGAAGGTTGTCATGATATCGGAGAATCAATTTGGTTTTATGCCTGGAAGATCAACTATGGAAGCTATACATCTTCTTAGACAACTTATTGAAAGATATAGAGAGAGGAACAAAGATTTGCATATGGTTTTTATTGATTTAGAGAAGGCATACGATAGAGTACCTAGGAACGTTCTCTGGTGGACAATGATGAAGAAAGGTGTTTATCTCAAGTACATTAGTATAATTAAAGATATGTATGGAGGAGTAGTAACCAATGTCCACACTTGTGGAGGGGTGACAACCAATTTTCCGATAACGGTTGGGTTACATCAAGAATCTGCTTTAAGCCCTTTTCTATTTGCGATAGTGATGGATGAGCTTAGGAGATCAATTCAAGAAAATGTATCGTGGTGTATGTTGTTTGTTGATGATATTGTTTTGATTGATGAGTCTAGAGCTGGGGTTAATGCTAAGTTAGAATTATGGAGACAGACATTGAAAGCTAGAGGTTTTAAGTTGAGTAAGAGTAAGACTGAATATATGGAATGTCGGTTTAGTAAGCAACGAAGTAGTGATGGGAGTGTAGTGAAGCTTGGTGAGCAAGAAATACCGCTGAATGATTATTTCAAATATTTGGGATCCATCATTCAAAAGTATGGAGAAATTGATGGAGATGTAAATCATAGGATAAAGGTTGGGTGGATGAAATAGAAAAGTGCAACTGGAGTGCTGTGCGATCGTAGAATGTCATTGCGGTTGAAGGGAAAGTTTTATAAGACGACTATTAGGCCCGCTTTACTATATGGTACGGAATGTTGGGCTGCCAAAAGACATCATATTCAAAAAATGAGTGTAGCTGAGATGCGGATGCTTAGATGGATGTGTGGAAATACAATAAAAGATAAGATTCGGAACGAGGAGATACGTAAGAAGGTAGGTGTTGCACCCATTGAAAATAAGATGCGAGAGAATCGTTTACGGCGGTTTGGACATATTCGGCGAAGGCCTAATGATGCTCCAGTTAGAAGGTTGGAGAAATGGAAAAATATATTAGTTAAAAGGACATATTCGGTGAAGGCCTAATGATGCTCCAGTTAGAAGGTTGGAGAAATGGAAAAATATATTAGTTAAAAGATGTCGGGGTAGGCCTATGAAGACTTGGATGAAGATGATAGGAAAGGATATGAATGCTTTGAACCTCACCGAGGACATGACATTGGATAGAAATGATTGAAGGAAAAAGATTCATTTGGAAGACCCAAAATGAATTTCTTTTTTTGGTTGATATCGCTGACCACAATTGGGATGAAAGCGTAGTTGTAGTTGTTGTTTGATCCTTCACGCATACAGATTTGAGGGGTACGAAGATAGGGGATGATGACTGAGACCCAACTCAAAAACGGGTACAGTTTAGTAACACGTGTAAGTGGTTTCCTATTTCGCATAGGTGGCATGGTAATTAGTTGGCTGAGTTGGAGCAATCCAGACCCTCTCTCTCTCTCTCTCTCAACACAAACACAGTCGCATACAGGATCCAAGCCAGTTAATCAGAATCAATCAAACAACCGTTTTTAATTTGACAAAATGACGAATCAAATGTTCCACAAAAATTCCATCAAGAACAAACGCAGACTTGCAATTTTCAGGACTCTCTGCAATCCGAACCCGAGACATAATACGACACGGCATCCCTCATGTCGTCGAAGCTCCCGGCGACCTCGAAGAACTTGGCGAGCCGCCGGAGCTCGCCGTCGCCGAGGTCGTCCACGAACGGGCTCACCGGAATGGCATTTTCCGGCTGAAACGCGTAAGAATTCGGGTTGTCGTCGACGATCACCACGCTCCCCAGATCCCGGCCGAGCCCGGAGAGGTCCTTCACCAGCCTCCCCTCGACCTCCTTACATGAGTCCCTGTACAGCCTGTGGGAGATCAGCCCCCGGCCGGAGTCCAGCCGATCCAGCACCAAGCTGGCGTACTCCATCAGCCCCGCCGTGAAGACGACGATCTCGTAATCCCTGCCGATCTCCTCCAGCAACTCGTCGACGCCCGGCCTTTTGACGACGTAGAACGTGAGAGGCGCGCCGTCGATCACTGGCCGGACGACGAAGTCGTACCTCTCCGGCGGCGTGTCGGAGGTGGAGTGGACCAGCGTCTCGTCGAGGTCGAGGACCACCGTCTTCCTGTCGGCCGCGGGCGGAAGAACGACGGCGGGCCGAGCTGGGAACCGGCTTTTTAGCCGCTTGTAGCCAGTTTTCCGGTCGCCATTGTGGCTCAGGATCTCGTTGAAGAGGCGGAGGAGGAGGCGCTTGCACGTGTGGATGGATGAGAGGATAAGAGCCGGGCCGGGGATCGCTTTGACAGGCGTGGTGGACTTCCGCCGAGGGGTCCAGCGGTCTCCGGCGAACTTGGGGGAGGGTTTCTTGAGCTTAGAAACCATGGTGGTGTGGGGGTTGGTAGGGTGGACTGTTGGTGAGCAGCGTTAAGGGGGGCGGGGGGAATGAAGGGTGTTGGGGTTCTAACGGTCATATATTTTGAATGGCTCTCATTGGGCATTTTGGAAATTGGTTCCAACGGTTAGAAATCTGTATTGCACCAAATGCATCCTTGCTCTCTTTCTTTTCTTCTGCTCCAACGGGTGGTGTTTACAGCTAAGCAGGTTATATGTCCCCGAAACAGGGCATCTCATGCTCGGGGGTCTCAAAAAGCACCACGTATTTAAGCAAGGTTGTCGAGGCGTTGAGCCTGTTATGAAGCGAGGTGTAAGCCTCGAGACGTTAAAGCGTAAGCTTCATGATCAAAATAATAAAATATATAATATTAATAAAACAATGAAAATTTTAAATAAAAACTACTAATCAACGTCAATATACAATAATCACTAAAAGAAAAAGAGACAAAAAATGAAGCACAAGAACAACTATGTAATATTCAATCGAAGATCAATATAAGGATGAAAAACTACAAGCCGTTCCCTTAATTTAAGCATCAAAGTAAATCGAATTCGGTCAATTACACAAAAATAAGAGGCTCCTTTTCTCGTCTCCGATACGATACCAAAAGAACATCAAGAACTAACTAACGCTTACAGAGAAGAAAACAAATAGCAAGGAAGAGGAAAAAGATAATTGCCTGAAACAATTTACTGCCCTTGTTAGTGAATTGGAAGAGGACCTTGGCCGATTCGAACGTCGATTTGAGGGCGACGAGGCCAGCTATGACGTCCAGGCCAATGATGCCATCCCTCTCCCTCAGCTCGTCGAAGAGAGGGCTCAACAGCTTCACCCTCCCCGACAGATCGGAGGCCTGCTTCTTCGAGGGGCCGCGTCAACTTTCCAACATGGCTTAGATCTCCCGAATGAGGTCGATCAACGACTGCACCACCTCCCTCGCCTCCGATCCAGAGGGAAACATTTCCCCCACCTCCCATTCCTTCTAAATGAAATCGAGCAGCGTGTTTGGGGATTCCTTCCTTTGTTCCGAAAGGAGAGGGAGCAAAACGAGGGGGAAAAGATCAAAGATCTCTTTTCTTTTTCGTTGTATGGACGGAGTAGGGGGATGAGTTTCAGGAGGCCTTGCTGATGGAAAAAAATGGAGGTATGGGAATTGGGAGGAGCGAGGGGAAGGTGCAGGGATATTGTTGTGCTCGCACCAGACTACATGATGCGCACGCCTTAGAAGCGAAGCGCACCTTGATGCGAGGCGTGCGCTTCACTCATGTGAAGCGCACGCTTCAAGCATGCAAACGCTTCATACAACGCCTCAGTACCTTCAGCTTGCGCTTCGCCTCTGAGGCGTAAGCTTCAGGTACTGAGGCGTAAGCCTCTCACAACACTGTATTTAAGCATGTGTGTCTCGTATCCCCATGTTTGTCAGCATTAATTAGCATTGAAGTTTGATGCGATTGCAAAGACTTAAGTACCTTCTTTTTCATTGGTGCAAAAAAAAATAACGATTCTACAAAAAAAAAGTGATTGTAAAGACTTAAGTGCCCTAAAGATGATTATTTAAGACTCAGTCTCTGCACTGCAGGATTATCCGAGAAAGAAATCTCTCCTCGATGAGGCCATGAACATCAACCCTCTCTCTCTCTCTCCCTTCTCTTTCTGCTTTTGTGCACATCCAACAATAGATCCTACATTGATCCATCAAACACCGACTGACCTGCACATTGACTGTTGTGGAGCATGATTCAGAGTTTTTACCCTTACAGGAGGAGGGTTTGGGGGCTTCTCCCAGCGTGCGTAGCATCATTCAACTAAATGAGTTGTGGAGCCTGATTCAGACTTTTTACCCTTACAGAAGGGGGGTCTGAGGGCTCCTCTCAGCGTAGGTAGCATCATTCAACTTGATGAGTTGTGGAGCTTGATTCAGAGTTTTTGCGCTTATAAGAGGAGGGTTTGGGGGGCTCCTCCCAGCGTGGATAGCATCGTTCAATTTGATTCGTTGTGGAGCCTGATTTAGAGTTTTTGCCCTTACAGGAGGGGGGTTTGGGGGCTCCTCCCAGCGTGGGTAGCATCGTTCAACTTGATTCGTTGTGGAGCATGATTTAGAGTTTTTGCCCTTACAGGAGGGGGGGGGGGTTGGGGGCTCCTCCTAACGTGGGTAGCATCGTTCAACTTGATGAGTTGTGGAGCCTGATTCATAGTTTTTGCCCTTACAGGAGGGGGTTTGGGGGCTCCTCCTATCGTGGGTAGCATCATTCAACTTGATGAGTTGTGGAGCCTTATTTAAAGTTTTTTCTCTTACAGAATGGGGGTCCGGGGCTCTCCCCAGTGCGGTAAATCGTTGTTATTCAGTAAGCAAATCACTGTAAATCGCTATCCGAATTAAGACCGACTTGTCATGGCCATATCTCCTTAACCAAAGGTCATATTCTAAATTCGTAAAAAGTGGCGTCTTTGTTATTGAGTCTAGTTTATTCTTGTAAATTTTCAGCGATTTCTATGGTCATTTCATTCCCTATTTTAACTAAAAAATAGACCCCTATTATCCTGTGTTGTGCAACCCAAAAATACTATAAATCGCTATAATGATTTGCGAAATACACTACAAATCATTGTTGGAAGACCGAATAACACTATAAATCGTTGTGAGGCTTATTGGAGACCCGGAAATACTACAAATCACTGTAGGAAGGTCTGTCAATACTACAAATCGTTGTTGGAAGACCGGATAATACTATAAATTGTTGTTGGGCTCGTTGGAGACCTGAAAATACTACAAATCGTTGTAGGAAGGCCCGTCAATACTACAAATCGCTGTTAAAAGATCAGATAACACTATAAATCACCGTGGGACTTGTTGGAGACCCGAAAACACTACAAATCGTTGTAGGAAGGCCCAACAATACTACAAATCGTTGTTGAAAGACCGTACAATACTATAAATCGCTCTGGGGCTCGTTGGAGATCCCTACAACATTAAAAATCGTTGTAGGGGAGTCATTGAAAAAATCGTAGGAAAGAAATAGAAAAAAGTAGAAAAATCATGGAAAAGAAATTACTTTATTGCTCTTTTTCGATAGTTAAAAGAGGGAAAGAAAATAAAAAAATCATACAAGACCCCCAAAAAATTTGGTCCCGTGCCGAGGGGGGGAGCCCCTGGACCCTCCTCCTGTAAGGGAAAAAACTCTAAATCAGGTTCCACAACTCATCAAGTTGAATGATGCTACCACGATGGGAGGAGCCTTCAAACCCTCTCCTGTAACGGCAAAAACTATGAATCAGGCTCCATAACTCATCAAGTTGAACGATGCTACAATCAGTGTGCAGGTCAGTTGGTGTTTGATGGAGCAATGTAGGATCGTCTGCAGGATGTGCATAGAAGTAGAAAGAGAAGAGAGTGAGAGAGTTGATGTTCATGGCCTTCTCTAGGGGGAACTCTTTGCCTCCCTTGATTTATTCTCTAGATAGAGAGAGAGGGTTTTACAGTGTTTTACGGAGAAGGAAGAAGAAGAAGATGACGATGAAAAGTTCAAACAGACATTTTTGATGGCTCAGGTTCGTTTCGCCGGATGACCATCAGATCGCCGGCTCACCATCTGATCGTCGACTCACCATCGGATCGTCGGCTCACCATCGTTTCGCCGGGTCACCATCGGCGAAACGATTAAGGTTCGTTTCGTTGTGTAGACTTTGAAGAGTCAACATCATCCTCGACTTTCTGGATGGAGGACATGTTTGTCCTTTTTTTGAACCGTTTGTTTTTTCTTTTTTGAACGAAGGGCATTTTTGTCATTTTCTCAAACCATCGTTTTATGAAAAGAATAGCAAGAAAGGGTACTTAAGTCTTTGCAACCACACCAGACTCCAATGCTAAGTGATGTCAACATACACGGGAATATGAGCCCCATGTGCTTGTATACGTGGTGCTCATTTAGACCCCCGAGCACAGACGTGGCATTCAGTGAATCATCGGGGGAGAACATACACCACCCTCTCTGTTTACAGGGTCTCGACGTGGACCAAACCATATCTAATAACAGGGTTTAGGCCTGCTTTCACCTGGGTCCGAACCAAATCCAACCCGTTGAGATCCCTAGTATCAATAACATATAATAGTTCTTGGATGTAAGCGGGTTGGACTCACATAGGATCTAAGCATTGTTGAGGCTGACCTTATTGGATCTTGCCTAATCAGATTTGGATTCAGAGTAGGGTGGGGAAAATGTAATGCTAAATCGGATTCCGATTACCTAATTGGGTATCTTTTATATGTAACCGAGGTCGGATAATCTGTCTGAATTTGGATTTGTTTCTGAATCTGATTATTAGTCTGATCATTTTTGCTCTAGTAAATCTGACCAATCGGATTAAGATCTGGTTGGATATCTGTTGAGCCATTCAACAATCCAGTTACATTGTGGGTACGTGAGGATGATGGATTGTGGGTCCCACTGATGCTGATTTTCCCTGGAGCCCAGGGTCTCTAAAAAAAATGGCCGATATTTGTGACTAGGCTTAGGGGTGTGACCCGACATCGTGGACTCATGGGTTCGGTCAAACACAAAATACATACCCATAATGAAAATGGGTCAGGTCTTGAATATTGTAAATGAAGACCCAAACACGTTAGGACTTGACCCGATTTTTATACCCAATCTAACCGGTTCCCCATAATGTAAAACAGAACCGACTCAATTATGTAATCGAACCCACTTTTAAACATACCCGAACCCGAACCAACTCAAACTAAAACCAATTATGTAACCAAACCCGTTTTATATAGGAACTGACCCGATACATACCCAATACATTTTGAATATGATATATATCATTGATGCTTTTTATTTCAACTTGAAATAATTGGTTGGTATCCATATATTCTTTTATATTTAGGTTTCGACATTATTTAGAATACTTAATAACTTTTATTTTTTTAACATATAATCTTTTTAATGAACAACTGATTGCATTAATTTACATATTTTTTGATTGGTGGATAATTAGATCTAAAATACCAATTATTTCAAGATCCGAGCTGAAACCCAAACCTGAACTCGAGTTGATTATACACGAACACGTAAAACCATATGAGTCTACATTTTTCAGCCATCCCAAACTTGAACCTGGATCCGAATCAAAATGGGTTGGGTCTGGGTTTAATTATTATATCCTATTAAAAATTAGGTCTATTGAAGACCTGACCTGGTCGATACATTCCCAAACCCGTTAATCTACATGCGTCCACAATTTTCAGCTGTATCCGATCCTGAACCCAGACCTGAATTAAATTGGGTTGGGTTGGGTTTGGGTTTAACTTTCAGAACTGATTAAGAATCGGGTTCGATAAAACCCGACCCGCTTACACCCCTAGGTATATTACATCAATTAGCCAGATCTGTCTAGAGGGTGAGCATATCGTGTGATATGCCGAATCACCCACTTGTTTTGACATCATCACTGTCCATTCAATCAGACGAACAACAGACCAAAGCGATGTTGAGGTCGGCGTCATGCATGCCTCACTTGTTTGCACAACGAACGGTGGGGATAAAGGGAATGAAATGCTGACGTGCCAAAAACACCTAGGTTGGGTCATTCGGCTTATCACCTAATCTCTTCTGACTAATCAGCAGATAATTTTATACTTTTCTTCTTCGAAAGTATGAAATTAAAACTCATATGACAAGCCAGGGGCGAACCAATTCATGCTTGGCTCTTTTGTATGGTTAGCTGAGTTTGTGCTGATAGTGAACCAAAGTTAAACGAGCCAAATTCGAGCTGGCCTGTTTACAAAATATACATATTTAAAAAATTAAAAACTAATAAAATTCAGACTCTAACTTGCTGAGACTCATTCACAAAATAAATGCATTGTTTCAAAGTTGTAATCCATAGGATTTGAGCTCTAAACTTATTGTTTGCAAGCTAAACATTTCAATTATTCGTCTAAACTTTATAATATAAAATATAAGTACAGTACATTTATTACTATTAAACGACCCTACACTATAAGCCAAATATGTTTTGTTTAGATTTGGCTTATTTAACTTGTTTCTTGAGTTTGATGATGAAGTGACGTAGGATTCAAATGATTCATTGGATCATTTAAAATTCATATTATTTTAATTTGTATATATTTTTTTGTTTTGGGTCATTGTAATGGACATTTCTTTGATTTTTTAGTTAATTATTTCTATATTTATTTTCCTGTTCTCTAGATAATTTGTAGTTTGGTTAGAATTCCTCGTAAATCGGTCCTCTGATTTACATCATGAAGTCACAGGATCAAATTCCACTGACGCACGGGCCTACTTAAATCTTTAAGAGGTGGTCGTCGTGAAGCCTAACCCGAGGGTTTTCTCGCTTCAACAAGGATCCATCGTAATAAAAAAACAGAAAACTTGTTTTATGAGTTCGAAGGAGATCTTTACTATCTGAATATAAGCTCAGAAGGACTAGGATCGAATCCTGCTGGTGCATGTGACTGCCGTTGCTTTATCTGAATATAATGAATACGGGAAATAATTATCACAACCTTTTCTTTCCCCAATTGCCAAGCTTGGTGTGGACCCGGTGGGATTTATGATATAGCTACTTAGCCTACTACATTATATTATATATACGGTACCGCCTATAGAAGTAGAACAAGTTGGTCATGATCAGATTCCTACTTGCTCTTGTTGCTATCATCTTTGGTTACTAGACTAGTTCATGGATGCTTTGCTTTAAATTCTTTGATGGGTCCACCATTGTCGGTCATATCTAGGGGTGGCAATCGGGTCGGGTTGGCGGGTTGGCGTGTCAGCATACCTCAACCCGAACCCGACCCGTTTATTAAACGGGTCGGCTGTGGCAAACACGAACCCGACCCGTTTAATAAACGGGTAACCCGACACGACCCGCCAACCCATTTAATAAATGGGTTGGGTCGGGTAAACGGGTTTTCAGGTTGGCGGGTCAGGTTGGCGGGTTGACGGATCGGGTTGGCAGGTAGTTAGGTTGACGGGTCGGGTTGGCGGGTTGGTGGGTTGGCAGACGGGTTGGCGGGTCGGGTTGGCGGGTTGGCGGGTTGACCCACCCGCCTAACCCGTTTATTAAACGGGTCAGCCGGGTTGGCGGGTTGGCATACCCCCAACCCGAACCCGACCTGTTTAATAAACGGGTTACGCGGGTTGACCCGTTTATTAAACGGGTTGGCTTAAGCCCAACCCGAACCCGCCTAAGAGGAGGCGGGTTGGCGGGTCGTGTCAGAAATTGCCACCCCTAGTCATATCATTATTTGCCCCTGCTTTGATTCATTCTTTCAATTTTCAAAAATAATAAAACACTCGACAGATGACGGAGAGCCAAAAAGAAAAAGAAAAGAGATGAATGATTACGTGCACGCCATGCAGTCCTATTAGATGATGATTAGTAGGGAGTAGAGATGTAAACGTTTGGATTCGGGTCGGATATGGCCAAATACTAAATTGGACTAGTCGGATGGCTAAACGAATTATTCAAATTCAGATTTGGATACCAATAGCCAAAAGCTCATATTCTATCCGCTTATTTACATGTAAACTGATTCGGATATGGATATTTGTTGGATTGGGTAGCAAAAAACTAAAAACATATTTGCATCTGATTATAACCGGATATAGTTGTTGGGAGTGGTGATAGAAACAGCAGATTTGGCAACATCGTCGCGAGGATGTTGCTGAATTTATACTGTCATCATCCCTACCAATGCCACTCCAATAGTCGTCTTTTCTCCCGAAAAAAGGATTGCATTCAATGGAGATGACTGGGATTTCTCCCTCATCGCTTCTCGCAACCACAGTGACAAATATCGCGAGATTTATGAAAATCTCGCGACAATTGCCTGAAAGTTTAAAACGGCAATTTCTAGCAAGATTTTCAAAATATCGTGAGATTTATGAAAACATAAATACCATGATTTAAACATGATATTTACATTTTAAATGACTATTTATCATGAAAAAACCCATGTATTTTTAGTTTTAAATCATTTTTATTAATATTTTCTTATAAAATATTTTTTATATTTTTTTATTGCCGAGATTTTGCCAAAAAATGCAAGATTTTATGAAAAAATTTCAATTTCTCACAAGTTTTTTGCCGAAAAAAACATTTGTCACTATCCTCCCAACCACGTCTCCCAAACAGAGCCTAAGCACAATCAAATTCAGATGGGTATATGATAAAATCTAATTCATTGGCATGCCTAATAATTAGTAGGAAAATGCACTTTCCTTTTTAGGCATGATCAGGTCAGAGGCACCTCTCATGGATTACTGTCATAAGTGCCTTGAATGTCGTTCATCTATATAATTAATGAACTACCCAAATAACATGGTTGGATAGTTTACCTCTCAGATGTGTCCCACAAAAATTTTCAAAGCCACTCATCTTGTAGATGAACAACATTTAATGCACAAAAATTGAACGGTTGCGAAACAAGAAAAAATGATGGTGTTTAGTTGCCCTTCATCTCATGGATAAACGGCATCCAAGGAACCTCTGATGAAATTATAGTCAGAGGTGCCTTTGACCTGAGATACGGTTTCTTTCTCTTTATTTTATTTGCATAGTTCACGATTCATCCTATAACAAGGGTCAGTAGTGAATGTGCCAATTTGACAGGATGGCATGAGTTTGAAACCCGACATCCCACATCCTTCGTTGCCAGGGATGTCGATGGTTGAGTGTGACCCCATTCCAACCTATACAGGTTCCAAAGGGTAAAGTGTTAGCTCACAAAGTTTTATGTTGTTACTATATAAAAAAAAAGTGTTCGGTACAGGGTCAAATTCAATGTTGTTAAAATTTGTTCGCTAGGTGAATTAATTAAAAAAAAAACTGATCATACTATTTTCTAAATTCTGCATGCTTTCACAAATACAAAAAAATATGTCAAAGTTATCTGCATATCCAAAATCATTGATTTCAAACTTATTTAGCACCATTGTGGACTCCCTTATCTTAAGGACAATATTTTGTGATTTTTCAAAAGACAAATTCAACTAAGGAGATTCACTTGATATATATTTGTGCAGACCTCCTAACCTTCACATCAATATCTTGTGAACCTCTTGACCTTCGCACAAATATCTTGTAAACATTTTTTAACTAAAGAGATTTGCATTATATTTTTGCGGACCTCCTAACCTTCACACAAGTATATTGTCAACCTCTCAAAGGCTAAAATCCAACTAAGAAGATTTACATTATATTTTCACAGACCTCCTGGCCTTTACACAAATATCTTGCGAACCTTCAAAAAATTAAAATTACAACCTAAAGAGATATGCATGATGCCCCAAAAGGGTTTGGCGTAGTGAGATGGGACCTAAGTTACAAGGCAAGTGGTATAAGTTCAAATCTCATGGGTGTCATCTCTAGAGTAAGCCTAAACAAGGCGACTTCCTAGGGGCAAGGGGTAAGCCCACAAAGTTTTATGTTGCTCGGACACTGTCCGTAAGTAGGCAAGCAAAGCTAGCTCGGTTAGGTCTCTGATCTTGAGAATGGTTTCTTCGTATAAATATAAAAAAAAAGAGATGTGCATAATATTTGTGTGAACCTCCTAATTTTTGTATAAATATCTTGCGAACCTTTGAAAGTTAAAAATCTAACTAAAGAAATTCACATAATATTTGCATGACCTCTTACCTTCACACAAATATCTTGCAAACCAATAAAAACTAAAATCCAATTAGAGAGATTCACATTTGCATGGATCTCACAACTTTCATACAAATATGTTACACACAGCTGACAAGTACTCTATCTACAGTGAGATTAACTACAATAAGCGAAAGCCACTTAACAATATGTTTGGTACTTAGTGATGTTTTAGTGCAATTGTCAGCATATTCACGTAAATATCATGTAAATCTCCTTTTTAACTTTCTAAACAATTCGTATTTGTGTGAATGTCATGGTAGGAGGTCTATACAATTATCACATGAATCTCTTTAGTTGGATTTGTCTTTTAAGGATTTACAAGATATTGATGCAAGGTCACAAGGTTCGCACAAATTAAATAAATTATATTAAATAAGTCTAGAACCAATGTTTTTGGATACACAGAATTTTAACATATTTTTGGTATTTGTAAAATACACTAAATTTTGAGGATAGTATGATCATTTTTATGTAAAAAACAAAATGTACCAATTGATATATTTGTCAATCAAAATGACTTTTTATCATCGGATGACACTTGTCATTAAACAATAAAAAATATTTTAAATTATTAAACAAATTTTTAACCCCTTAATTAAAGATATTAAAGAAAATGAATTGAATCGGTTTGTGAATCAGCCCCTTTTGAATCGTCATTGTGCCAATTCAATCTGAATCGGCTTGTTCAGACAGATTTTTACAGCATTGGTCAGATTAAATACTCAGGTCGAACCTGCGAGGTTCGATTAACACGCAACTCGCAAGAGCATGGTTTATGAATTTCATACCAAACTCTGGTCCGACTTGAATTCTGGTTAAGGTGTGCATTTTTTAATGCAAAAAAATATTATTTTACCGAGTAATTTGAGTTTTTTTTTTTACATAATCCTTATTGAACCAGGGTCTGGTTTTTCCTATAAAAGATTATCCTTAATTATGAATGGCTGAAAAAGAAAGGAGGGCCACTCCACATCCATGTTTTTGAAACGAAAGGGCAACCTTGTATGAACGGGAACTACAATCGACAGCCACAACCCCCTTGGTCTTAAATCATTGGTTAAACAGGCAGGGCACCAAAGATGTGGATTTTCTTTTTACAAGTGGGAACATAAAGCCCCAAGGCGGGTTGAAGTAGTAGGGTGGGGCCTTGGCTGCTAGACGGGCAGTCAATGTTCTATTCTCATGAGTGTCACTTTTCTGCACAAGCCAATGCTTAGCATAGGCCGCGGGGGCGGGGGTCCTAGCCTTGGAGTTTTATGCAGTCAACACGATGACATTAGGTATGGCATGCTGAGCCAGTGCAACCAGGTCTTTGTGCTGGGTGCGGTTTCTTCGGGCCGACGCCCAGCATAGGCCAGGACGGGGTCTCGGCCTTGGTATTTTATGCCTTTGGGACGACGACGGTAAGTATGGCAGGCTAAGCCAGCCTGACCAGGCCTCTTCTATTTCAGACAGTTTCTTGGAGTAACAAATCGAAAAAAAAGTGACCTTAGTCTGCTCTATGCTATCCATGGAAATAGATACGGCAGCCAAGTTGGAAGACTTTAATTTAGATGAATTTGAACAGCAAGGTCTTAATTCGGCTAAGTAGGGTCAGATGAACTTCCTGAGTAGCTAGCCATGGTTGAATTTTGAGTCAATGTTGAAAATGTCCGTCATCTTCATCTACTATATATTGAGGACTTCATAGCGTAAACGCAAATAACTCAAAACTCACTAGTTTGATTTTTTTTTTTTTGGAAAAATAGAGGACACATATAAAATTTAATTAATAAATACTATTTTTGATATTTTAATATTAAAAAGGCATTGTTATTGAAATAATCTTAAAGACATTAAAATTTCTAAATAATATAAAATATCAGTGCCGTGTTCGGTCGTGTCACAAGGGAGACACGGCCCAAATGGGCGTGTCCTTGTAACAAAGCACCGTACGTGTGCCCATGTAGATGGGTAATTCATGGGTAATCTGTCAATTTGAGTTTCAGAATTGCCATTTGAAAACTAGGAATGTGAATCAAAAGTGCTAAAGAAATCATTCCAAAAGGCTTAATTAAATCAAGCACAAAGGACCAATCGATCAATGAGACAGTTAGTTGAATACTCATTCCATATTTTTCAGGAAAACCTTATGGAAAGTTAAAAACAAAAGATCATGGAGAGAGAGAGAGAGAGAGAGAGAGAGAGAGAGAGAGAGAGAGAGTATCTAATCTACATTAACGTACAAGAAGTCTGTTACAGAGAGCCACTTCTCCCTACGCTCTTCAACAAGAAACCACTCTTGGTTATTTCGCTTAGGGGCTTGTTGGTGAAGCGCATGAGGTTATAGGCCAAGGCACCACACACTGCACCGCAAATCGGACCCACCATGTAGACCCAAATACTGTCATATCGGTTCCCGACTATAGCCGGACCCAGAGTTCTTGCTGGGTTCATTGATGCCCCGGAAATAGGCCTGCAACGAGGAACAAAACCCAATTAGTGTACACTTACAAAGCAGGTTAAGCACCATGGTCATTATATATGGCTGCCAAGTGCCAAGTTGGTTGGCCCGCTTGAGTGGGTTGGTTGGGTTAGCATAACTCACTGGACCCATCTGAGTTGTGATAACTGGACTAAGCCTACCCCACTGGGCTGGGGCAATATCCTAAACAAACTGTGCACTAGGTCCTGTACAGTTTCTAGGTTGGGTCATGTGAATTTGATCCACACATTAACTTGCATGAGACAACACAGCCAATGGTCTGGATCACTTCTAAGTTTGGACATGTTGACAAATAATCTTTAGCCTATGCAAAAAAAGCAAAGCAGATCCAGTGATGTAGCCACACAGACAGAAAATCGCTGCGTGTAGAATCACTGCATACAGTGATTTTCTGTGTTTGTGTTTTACACAGAACGATAGTGATTTTCTGTGTTTTGTCTGGTCCGAGTACTTTGTGAAGGCCGATCACCTAACCACGCCCCCAAGAAAGGGCTTAAAGTATACAAGGTTTTAATGAATACCCTGCAAACATCACATTTAATAAGATGGTAGCTCCAACAGCAATTCCTGCAAGTTCTCCAACCTGCAATAAAAAAAGAAAGCCAGATTGGTCATCTAAAGACAGGCAAACAAGCTAGTGGTAAGAAACAAGTCACTACAAGAATATCATTTCAGTGTAACAAACTTGCCAAAATGTGAAAAGAAAATTAATTCTATATTTCCCTTTTGGTTAAACTGAAAATCTGGCATCCACTTAGTTGGTATTTGAATTCCTTGACAAAATTAATGTTTGGTTCAAGACATTTCAAAGTCTGATGAAGTCTTTGAATATCCCAAGGTACTTACAGCTCTTGTATCAGTGGCAACTCCTGAGATAACGAACATCAGGTAAAATGTGATTACGAATTCAAGAACCAGAGACTGCAGGTTTGATCCAGTAGGCAGTGTTCCGGGAAAATGTTGCAGCCCTCCACCAAACATCAGACGAAGTGTTCCACTAGCCAGGGTTGCTCCCAGCATTTGTGCTGCCACATAAGCAGGAACCTGCACAACAATAATTAAGTCAGTAAAATAAAGTAAAGAAAGTGCATAAATAATGTAACTGGAACCAAGGCTCCCAAGCACACCTTTTGGGTATTTCGAAAGGAACCAAAATAACTGAAGGTTTTCTCATTTTTGGAGTTTTCTTCATTTTACCCAGAGGTATAAGTATGATAATATATAAGATTCAGCACATTGCATGTGTGTTGGGTGGAAGGTTACTTTTGAGGACAGTGATACTGACTTTAGTGCAATACTATGACTGACCGTGAACTAGAAAATATAACAAAGATGGCTATCTTTACAGTTTTGCTCTTTTGTTTGGTAAACATCATGGTGCCTGCTTTTTCCAGACGACGACTTACATGGCGTTTGATTTTTCCAGGCCACAAGTTAGACAAGTGGTTTTCCCAAGTCGCCTAATTTTTCAGGCGACAAAAGGTCAAAACCATCTTGAAGAAAATTAATTGTTCAGCTTTGTCATTTTCTTTTTCTTTTTTTTTTGATGATCAAGCTGGGGGATTAAGCCCCCCTCCTTACTAGGACACAAGCCCTTTGAGTCACGAATTTACCATGTTTGTCATATTTTTTCAGTCGGCCAAAACACGGAATGGTGCCCAAAGTGAGTGCCATCTATGTCTTTATCAGTTATTTTTACCATCCATTGGCAGCAGAGTGAAAAGATTAGCAGTTTTAATTACTATACTTTTAAGCGTGCCATAAAAGTGTATGGTTTATAATGCAATGAAATTTACCTCCTTAGTCAAGATAGAAGAAAATTTTACCTGCTTCAATGGGAACCTTCTAGAGATTGCAAAGGCAATGGTAACAGCGGGGTTGAAATGTGCCCCTGAGATGTGTCCAACGGAGTACACCATGACCATGACCACCAGCCCCCATACTATGGCAACCCCAGGGAAGGTGATAGTCCCTTTACTCTTGTTAATGGTCACTGCCCCACATCCAGCAAATATTAAGAAGTATGTTCCAAATATCTCTGCAATTATCTGCAAGCAAAATTGCAAACGAATTAATCCTTTTTTTTAAGGAAACATCATCATTATCATCTCTCTCTCTCTCTCTCCCTCCAATTGTAGGTATAATGAGAAAACTCAAAAATCACAAATATATTCAACCTCAACCATACAAGTGTCTACTGCACTGGTGAATCAGGCTCAATCTGGACTGCTTTGGTCTTGTGAAGAGGACACGGCTATGGACAATGATTCATTTGAGACACTAATACTCTAATTCCTTTTGGAAACTAGGAAAAGGGGACCGAACTTTTTTAATCGTTAACTAACTTTAGATGTGTTAAATGATGCGCCCACGTGTCTTGTCGTGTCATACAGACACGGACACCTGAATGGCATGTCCCTGTGACGTGAGAACTTGGACCAGCTAAGTACCAAACGCGTCACCCTGAGGTCGCTTGAGATCGAGTCCTCAAACTCTAGGATTAGCTTTTACCTCCATTTCTAGAATTGGTAAAGACGCTAAAAATAGACCTGCTGGTGCTTAAATAGCTCATATAAAACAGGTCGGATATGGTTTTGATAACCATTCAATAAGCAGGAAACAGTAAACTGGAATAGCAGAACTCATAAATAAGACCATGTACTTCATAAATGGTTCAATAAAATCTTGCATGAAAAATTAGGTGAGAGCTCTGAAAGTTTCAGAGAAATAAATAAAACCATGAAAAAAAAAGAGGCCATTCTCTCATATCATAAGTAGGAGAAGAATTGGAAGTGAAGTAAAATAGAGAGGAAATTCACCTTCTGCAGGAATTGAACTGAGAGATAGCATCTTGATCCAGTACGTGACTCCTGATTGCAAGAAATATTCCCACTTTCCATTCGACCGATTTGCTCATCGGAAACTGCATTGGATACCGGTTTAGCATGGGAACCATTGACAGAAATCTCAGCCATCTCTGCATAAATCATAATTGAGAAAATTAAATGGTGGTCTTTGTGAAAACAAGGATTAGTGAAACAGAAATACCTCAACAAAGAAAAGAATTGATATGAATTCATTTGTGGCAACCACAGAGATCCTAATCAAACACCTCAACAAAGAAAAGAATTGATATGAATTCATTTGTGGCAACCACAGAGATCCTAATCAAACACCTCAACAAAGAAAAGAATTGATATGAATTCATTTGTGGCAACCACAGAGATCCTAATCAAACACCTCAACAAAGGAAAGAACTGAGATGAAAGCTTGTGGTAACCAGAATATATATATATATATATATATATATATATATAAAGAGAGAGAGAGAGAGAGAGAGAGAGAGAGAGAGAGAGCCGAAAGTAATTCAACATTACCACTCATGAAGATCAACAAAATGTTGAACCCATGAATTGAACAAGAACAAAAGCCAAAACAAATAAAGAAAGCACAAGAGAAAAGAACATTAGACAGATAAAATGGGCTCACGTCATAGCCGCTTGCCCAGATTGTGACAAAGGATAGGTAGCATCAGTAGGAGGGAGAGAGAGAGAGAGTCTAACAAAAGACTTCACAGAACAGTGAAGAAACCCACAAAACCAAATAGCAAGATTGAACTGAAATTTTTAATGGGTCCCTAAAAAACTGCAAAAAAAAAGCACTGCAAATTGAGATTCAACAGAAACAGTTATTTGTGTAGAAGGCCACAACAAGAACCAGCAAAGAGAAAATGAAAGGACTGAACTCAAGTCTTCATGAATAACCCCAAGAAGAACAAACAGAGAAAAACTCTCCCCATTTCCAACTTTTTCGCAGCCAATTTTGTTGACAGAAACCACAAAGAATGGTGTTGAAGGCAAACCATACAGATAATTAATGGAAAAAATTTGAGCAGAAGAATTTCATACTTGTCCAAGAAGAAGCACGAACCAAAATTTATCTGTACCTTGGAGTGTAGAAGAAACAACAGAGATTAGAGAATCCTAAAGCCCAGAATCAGGAATGCTGGATGCTGGTACTCAGTCGTAGAAGGCTCTATTTATAATTTCATTCATGAAAAGCCAATTGACTTTTTCCGTTCCTGTCAATTGGTATTTGGACCAATTCCCAGTGATTTCACACACAAAAGTTTGTGGGATGAGAGAGGAAGAGAGAATTAAATATAAAGAAAATTTTGGATGGTGAAAGGAGAGCATTGAAGGCAGGCCTAAATGAACACCCGCTTGGTGAAAGAGAAGTTGAGTTGGCAGTTGAGTGCATTAACTTTATATGGTAATTTCCATTAACTATACACGATAAACTATAAAGTTTAATGTGAACACTAGCTTTATTATTTCGCATGTTTTTTCCACATGGGAGTGAAGAAAAAGGCTATCGTGGATCTTGGAAAAATATACATAACTGGCTTCACTTTTTCAAGTGAGGTAAATGGTAGTCTAAAATTAATATGCTTGACTTGATGTTAGCAAAAAAAAAAGACAGAGTGATTCAAATGGGAACAAGGGTCATCCTCAGGTTGTTCCTAACCCTGTTCCCAAAAATTAGGATCTGGATACTGGACCAGGTAGAACCACGTTGCTACCAATCAGATCCAGATTTGGTCTTGAGAGGCACAGGGCTGCAAACAATTAGGATTCAGGTCGGATATCTGAACAAATAGGAATCCATTTAGCCAGTTTCAGTAGCCAAAAGAAGATCCGATTAACATTTAGTTTAGGATTCAGTATCATGTTTTGCATCCGAATCCAAGAAAAAACCAAATCTGACTAAATTCCAAATCCGAGTACATGAAAATGTCGGATTTAAGCAAGGCAGATTTGGATTCGGTTTTGGCTGATCGCCATCCTATTCTTAATCTGAATTCGGATCCAATTATGCCAGACCCAACTTAGTCAGACTCGGTAATGCCTAGATCCAACCCAAGTCGGAACCGTTTACACCCCTAGGCACACCCAGATAAACTACATCCCACAAATTTACAAGTGAAGCTGTTAGAGAAACATTTATGTGGTCCTAGACATTCTATAAAGGGCTACTGTGAGCTGAATCTGAACTCGGACCTATCCCTGGATTCAATAATTTACACACAATGCTAACTTAAACTAGTGGTTATTATTCTTTCCACATTTGGATGTCAAGGGATTCCACTCTGAGTGCCTGAAGCCCAGAAACCCATGCAGACTCCTAAAGGGTCATCATAATTCCATCTGACTGAAATAACAGAAAACTGAAATGGGAAACTCCAAGAAAGCGCCTTTCATTTGCCTCTCTCTCTCTCTCTCTGTGTGTGTGTGTGTATATATATATATATATACACACGAAAGGGCATAAGGCCGAACTTTCTTCTGTCGAGTGAGAATCGGAAGCGCTGGGTGCATCCAAGTGTATGATATAAAGGCTTTTAGCAGTTGCAACCGCTGGTAAAAGCCTGGGCGGAAAAAGGCTTTTAATAGCAGTCACGACTGTCTAAAAGCCCTTTTTTTCTTAAGCGGCAGTTATGACCGCTGCTAAAAGCCTTTTTTTTTCTTAAAGGCGTGCGTCCGAGGTAACCCTACTATATATATATATAAAGAGAGAGAAGCAGATTTTGTATTTATGAAGGTACAGTAGAAATCATCTTTTTTTATATATATTCATTTTTTTAGCAAATCAGATCATATTCTTATACATAGTTTCTTAATAAGAAATAGGTTTTGAATCGGGTGATTTTGAGATGTAAGAAGTTTTTTTCAAGAACATAAAAAAATCAACAGCCTACAATGTACAAATAGTATACGGCTCAACAGATCATAATCAAGAAATCCAAAGAAAGATTCTGCATTTGGATGTTGATATATGCTTCCGACCTACAGTCACTTGCCAAGTGATATTTCATAGTAGCTTTCACTTTAGCCCCGAAACCCAATTTTAGAGAATCCCTTGAAGTATACAACTAGGGCCCAGATGATCGAACAGCGCATGTTCAGGCTTGGCTCATTTACTATTGGATTGAGCTTGTGATTCGGCTCATATTCATGTTTAGCGTGTATATATATATATATATATATATATATATATATATATATATATATATATATATATATATATAGAGAGAGAGAGAGAGAGAGAGAGAGAGAGAGAGAGAGAGAGACTACCTAAACACTTTGTGTTTAAAGCTGGACTAGTTCAAGTTAAGGAGCTGCTCGTGACTCTTTTTACAACCCTCAAAAATAGGTGAGACTTAAATGGAACTGTGACCTTTAAGATGTGCACATGATTTACCTTTTTCCCGTTATGACTAATTTTATTTATATATATTTTTTGAACATTTAATATGGCTAGATGTATTAGCCTTTGTGTGGGTGATCCAACCCTCCAAAATTTAATTCCTGTACTGACCACAGTACAGTTGAGTCACATCATTGTTTCCCCTTCCTTCTCTATACTGTTTCAGTGGAGAAACTAATGATCAAATGCCATTAACAGTGTAGGACAGCCAGTGTTTGGGACAAAAATCCAGCTCATGCTGATCCCTCAATGTGGATTGTCTTCTTTCCGAGTCTGGTTGGGTCCAGGCCCATGATTTGTCACTCTTTGTATACTGCTACCAGAAGCATGTGCACTCTTGAAACTTGGGGATGATTTTATTTTATTTTTTGGTTAGATGTGACCAACAACATCTCAGTAAATCTTCGGTGTTCTAATCTTCATCAAGCTTGCACTTGCTTAGATAGAAGCCTAGCTTTGGTCCAAGTCATCTAGGTCAACATGAACTAGGCTACTTTAGATGCCAGTCCAACAAAACCGGCTATTTAAGGAAGGGGAAATATTAGCTTTACTCTAGGGTACGGTACTCTCTAGCTGAATCTCATTGGTGCAAGCTTTATTTGGCCAATTTGAACCCACAAATGGGTTCAACATAGTCCATTTACTGAGTGCACTTTGGGTTGAGTTGTTTTTATCGTAAAAACATATGATTTACTTAATGGTGAAATTTTGAGGCTTTGTGAAATGTTGAATTTTGTAGCCCTTACAAAACCTACTTATACAATATGATTGGATGATCTAAAACATGTTTTCTGCTAACCAAACTATATATATATATATATATATATATATATATATATATATATATATATATATATATATATATATATATATATATATATATATATCAGAACTGAACATATTACACTCCATTT
This sequence comes from Nuphar pumila, assembly GCF_984573655.1. NCBI lineage: Eukaryota > Viridiplantae > Streptophyta > Magnoliopsida > Nymphaeales > Nymphaeaceae > Nuphar > Nuphar pumila. The sequence continues at coordinate 5,241,476 of NC_143263.1, read as the reverse complement.
CTATTTCTGCCCCATAAGTTTTAAGTGTTTTATGATAGATCTGAACCGTTAGATGTGTTTAGCATGTTCAATTTAGTGAGAATCGACTACTCTTGGATCATGTTTTTTTTTCGATGAAAAACATATTTTTATGAGCCAAGAAAAACTGGTACCTTCGTAACCATTGATTTTGGATAACCGAAAAAACTTGTATACAGGTCAGATTCTGGCGATCCAAAAGCCGGTTTCCACTAAACATAACCTATAGATCACATCTACCGTGTTACATGTGAGAAAAAAAACTTAAAACTACTATTTTTGAAGGGTCCTAACCAGACCTAACGAAAAAAGGGAGGCCTAAGGAACACGTTACTCTCTCTCTCTCTATATATATAATATATATATATATATATATATATATATATAGAGAGAGAGAGAGAGAGAGTCCAGTGTAGGTGCTGAATACTACATGCTTAATGGGGTTTTTTAGCTCTTAGGTTATTTTTTTTGCAGTTATTTGTGAGGAATCCACACCTGGATCATGTATTTTTGATGAAAAAAATAATAGTTTGAGCCTAAAAAGTTTATAAATGTTTTAGACCGTTAAATTTTCAAATCTTATGAAAACCCACCCATGTTTGGAATCTAACACTTTAAGAGCTAATCCCTATAAAATCAAGTACATAAATCACATCTGTATGATCAGAATTTAAAAATAAAATAAAAAATCTGAAAAAACCATTAAGCACCTACATTATGTTATATATATATATATATATATATATATATATATATATATATATATATATATATATATATATATATATATATATAGAGAGAGAGAGAGAGAGAGAGAGAGAGAGAAAATGGGTAGGTGCAAAATTAATACATGCTAACTGGGTTTTTCTGCCCTTCCAATGTTTTTTTACAGTTCTGTACCCATAAATGTGTTGAGCATGGTAGATTTAGGAGGAATCCACACCTGGATCATGTATTTTTGATGGAAAAAATGTTACTTGGAGCCTCTAAAATTTACAAAGATTATGGACTGTTAATTTTTTGAACCTTATAAAAAACATCCATGTGTCATAATCGATGACTTCAATAGTTGATCCCTATAAAATAAAGTACATAAATGACATCTGTATGATCAAAATTTAAAAATAAAACGAAAAAATTCTGAAAACTCATTTAGTAGGCACCGATTACTCTCTCTCTATATGTATATATATAGTTTTTAGTGCACACATGCAAACAGTATCAATGAGTTGAAACTCATAAGGGTGAGTTGTTTCAACTCAATTTGACACCCTAGATATGACCTACATATTTTATTTAGTATTGGCCGTTGGATCGCCGGATTATGATGTATGAACATTTTTTTTCAGCAAATCAAAAAATTCAACTGATGCAATTCTTTTTTGCTCAAAAAGTATAATTTTTGGGTCAAAAAACATGATCCATGGGTCAATCTTCACTAAATAAAACATGTGGATCACGTGTCAAATTAAGTCAAAACAACTTTGCACCTATGAGTTTTGATGCCATTACCATACAGATGTGCACCGAGGAATATATATATATATATATATATATATATATATATATATATATATATATATATATATATATATATATATATATATATAGAGAGAGAGAGAGAGAGAGAGAGAGGTACTTACCAAATTGATACATACTAAATGAGTTTTTCTGCCCTTCTCATGTTTTTTTGCAGTTTGAGCATGAACGATTTGCGAAGAATCCACATTTGGATCATGTGTTTTTGATAAAAAAATGATATTTGGAGCTTAAAATTTTTACAAAGATTTTGGACCATTGATTTTTTAAACCTTATATAAACCCACCCATGTGTCAAAACCGAACACTTCAAGAGCCCATTCCTACAAAATCAAGTACATAGATCACATCTGTACCGTCAAAATTTAAAAATAAAACAAAAGAACCCCAAAAAACTCATTTGGCACTTATCATTATATATATATATATATATATATATAGACAATTACTCTAGCATAAATCATGGGTTTGATCATCATAATGATAAATATGATGCATTTTTTTGAAATTTTTGCTATTTTTTCCATGTCCAAAATCACAAATACAGAAACTTCATTATGACCTTTTTAATCTTCGCATGTGTCAAACTGGTGAAGTTTGCATGATATATCACTCTGCTCCTCGGCTAACATAAACTCCCATTTAAAAGGAGTTTTGTACATTTTTTTCTTGGGGACATCACAACGGCCACATAAAATTATGCATGAACTTCATGTTAATCTCAAACTTCGGAACATTGCACATATATCACAAAGTTTGCACATAATTTTATGCGAATCTCATGTTACTCTCAAACTTCAGAACATCTTATAACTGTTGAAGTTCACACATATGTCACAAAGTTCACATAAAATTATGTGTAAACTTCGTGAGTATAAAATCTGAAACATTGTACCCCATGGCTTTTTTTGCATAAATTCTTAGGTTTTTTTGTAGTCCCCAACTGACTTTTCGGCAATGACTTTTTCAGCGATATTCTAACAACTATTTCGACGGGTCTTTATCCTCGAGTATTCTACCTGTATGATACAACATCATTGTGTTTTGTTCTTTGTCTCTTTACCTTAGGTGGCTCTGTTGTACAAATCACTTTTAGTTGATAGAAAGGTATAAGAGTTGATGTACTGATGTGTAAGAAATTGTTCTCTAAATTTTTTTTTTAAATGTATTATACGCAGCTCGATACAATTCAACCATGAAGAACTTGTCTGAATAATCCTCCGGTAGCTTGTCCTCATACAAAATACATGTGATCGCATGTTCGCATGGATTCCCTCTAACTTGTCACTTTTGAAAGAGAACAATAAATTTTAAAGATCAACACCGTAACTGTAAGATCAATGGAGTGCTTCGTACCACTGTTGGTGGCATGCACTACTTGTACACGTACTTCTTGTGCCTTCCTCACAAGTTATTATAGCTTTTTGTTACCTTCGGCACCACAAAGTCTGTCATATGTTGCCCGATATTCTTTTTTTTTTAAGTTTCATCAAAATGAGATGCAATTTTTCAATAAGAGAAATTAGGGGTTTGCCACATATGACAAGAATTCACGCATTGAAGCTCTCTGCTATATTAAATGTTAAACACCCATATATTTTCATTGGACAATGTCTATTAGTTCAATGTCTTGATTGCACATCAATGGCAACATAATTGTATGCGGCTTCGTCTTTGCTCTTAAAAATTTTAAAGAAAATAACTGCAATGTTGTCTCATGACTGCTCGAGTTGCAGTCCACAAGAGTACACTAAGTGGTGAACCGATTTTCTTAAAAAAGTTCTTTGTTAAATTAATGCTTCATGTAATATCCATCATTACATGTAGGCCATGTGGGGGTACAATATACTTTAGACCTTCATGCCTATTAGAGATAATTGTAAGCTCTAATATCTCTTTATATTCAGTATAGTGTATTAGTTCTTTCTTTAGATGTTTATGAATCTTTTGACTCCTTATCAATAACTTCAAATGCTACCAAAAATATATAACCACAAGAAACAATATCATGGGTTGACAACAATATACCGGTGTATCTTTCTTTCAGGAAAGTTCTATCTACTATAAGAACTAGACAACATCATTTCAAAAATCCATTGATGCTTGGATGAAAGGATAAGAATATGTACTGAAATCAATCTTTTTGATCGGTCTGTATGTACCCTAGCTATCCTAGGTTAACCTTCATCAAATGATCTAAATAAATGAGAATTATCATGAAGGACTCTTCGAATGAACCATAAAATACTTCATTTATTTGTTCCCATACATGTCATGCTTGTTTGTAAGTGACCTCCACTCCTTTTTTGCGAGTGATGTCATTCATGATTTCTCTTAAAGTTATCTTCGAGTTATCGTGCATACGTTTGTGAATAACATCTAAATTTTACTTAGAATACATTTTTTCTACTACAAGGTTGCACAATGATCTATCACATGTATGCTCACTTCAATATTTCTTCACTTGAAAGGACCCTATTTTGCACACTTTTGTGCAATGGATCTTTCAAGGGCAAACAATTGTAGTCTGTGAGTTCTTTCTCATGCATATGATAATAACTCTGTTATTGCAAATCTTAAAGAATTTTGTTTTATAATTATTCCTGATCACATGATCTTTTAAAAATGTTCAACAACGTTGAAGATCATTAAACCTTTTGCCGAAAGCAATTTCTCAATCGTTTGAGCTTGTTGTTAGCCACTTAAATTGTTTACAATCATTAAGTGGTTCGTTATATAATTGCTCATACAAATGAGATGTCTCCACTTTAATGATTTTTAATTGCTCTTTATTGTATGAGAATCCATTGAACGGAATCTCATTCAATGTCTCATTAATGTAAAAATATAGAACAATTCTTATGCCAAAAAAAATATTCATATAACTTCTACATTATACCAAGGCTTCAACTTCTCAAATGTGATTTGTGCATAGCTTTCACCAGTCATTATTTGTCTCATGTCATCACTATCATCATGATATAATCATCATGATCGATATCATTTGATTCTTTATTGCTACCATTAATTGCTTGTTTGGTTGCACAAACTATGTCAAGATTCGTCGTATTTATCACTTTCAACTCATCTATACATTCAATATTCTTGTATTTCTAACATTCAAGATTAATCATATATGCAAAAATACAATAATTGCACCTATATCTCAAGTATAAATTAAAACTTATACCTAGCTTTATCATTGACATTGGTTTGCCGACGTAGTTCATTATCCGCTGTAGTTAACCTTTAATCGTGCACAACATCAATTGTTCATTCTTTATTGCCTACATGTCAAAGATGCACATTCTCTAAAGGATTGAGCTCGATAGATGATGCCCAAGATATATGCACGTTCTTCAAAGGATTTTCATTTTCAATTTTGTGAGCAACTAAGTGAATATCACCACTAAATGACATAGATTCTACGTCGTCATCATCTAAAACCTCTATCCATATATGTTGGTCATCTAATTTGGGATCTCCTTATACCGAAGGCTAATTGACTCTTTTGTATATCTGGTTTTACAAAATATCAAAGCTACAAATTCTTTATAGTTACTATTTTTTTAAGTCCAGTATAGATCTCCAAGTAAGGTGACCAATGCTATAATAGTATATTTTTGCACTTTCAAAGGCCATCGTTAAGTGTTTGTATCAACCACATGACATATATCATTTATCTTCATAAACCAACATATAGAAAAAGGACATCCATGTACAAAGTATGTATATATATATATATATAGTAAACCCTAAATGGTAAATTTAGTGATAATTATTAAATAAAACACAAAAAAATACATAAAAAAGATCAACAACAATCAAACATATATATATGTATGTATATATAACATATGGTTGTTTATATGATCATATCTAAAAAAAAATCAAATTGTTAAGAAAATAACAACAAAAATCAAACATTGTACCTGACATACCATGTTTATTATACAAGATCCGCAATATATAAACAACGAAACTGGAGGATGAAATAGAAGCATATGAATCGTCGAAACAAATGAAAAAATTTATGTTTCAAAAAAATAATTGGGTCAACCGTTAAATATGTGTTTACAAAAAAAAATCATTGCTGATGATTCCTAAATACTTGAAGATGAAGTCCCATCGAAATAGTTGTCAGACATACTGCCGAAAAAGTCATCACTAAAAAATAAGTTGGGGACCACAAAAAACACAAAATTTATGCGAAAAGATTCTTGAGTAGAGTGTTTCAATTTTTATATTAAATAGTTTCACACATAATTTTATGCGAACTTTGTGACATATGTGAGAACTTCGTCAGGTACATGCGATGTTCTGAATATTGAGAGTAACACGAGATTCACATAAATTATATGAGAACTTCATGACATATGTGCGAACTTTGTAACACATGTGTGATGTTCCGAAGTTCACACATAATTTTATGCGACCACCAAGAAAAAAGTGTGAAACTTCTTTTAAGTGAGAGTTTGTGTTACTCAACGAGTGGAGTGATATATCGCATAAACTTCTCTAGTTTCGTACATGAAAGGGTTAAAAAGGTCATAACGAAGTTTGGTATTTACGATTTTGAATATAAGGAGAATAGCAAAAATTTTGAAGCATTTCAAAAAATGCATCATATTTGTTACATAGTATGATCATTCCCATTTTCTATTTGTAAAATTTTGACACGTGAATTATTCATCTTTGAAGCTCTTTAAGAACTTGCTTATACAACATAAAATGGATGATCAAAAACTTGTTTGACTAAATAAACCATGTCGGTCATATTTCTATAGCATCACAATATATATATATATATATATATATATATATATATATATATATATATATATATATATATATATATATATATATAGAGAGAGAGAGAGAGAGAGAGAGAGAGAGAGACCTAGCCGTGTTACCTCAGCCTGCCATAATTACGATCACTGTTCAGGCAGTGTAAAACTCATATATATATATATAGTTTTGAAAGATATTTTGTATTATCGGCCGGGAAACTAAGTTAGCATTGACTTGATTGGCAATGGCAATTAAGCTGAAGGTGTATTGCCTGATGCAATCATGATTCAGGGATGATGTCATCCTGAGTCGTCTCGCAACGTCGACTGGAGAGTGTTTTGTTTTTTTGTTGAAACGCATGTCTTTTCAGTCAGTCGGACTCTTGGGATTTCACTGTTGACATTGATTTCAAGGCAATGGTGGTGATCACTCGAGTGAGCATAATTTTCAAAGGGCGCATGCCCAATGGAAAATGAATGTTTCTTTTGACTTGGTGGTTAAACTTGAGAGAGTTGGTGAACCAAGTTTGACTTGGTCCGACTTGGTCGGCCTGGCCTGTGGAACTAGACTGGGCAACTTTCAACTCGGCCCACCATTTTAGACCAGTCTATGGACTAATCAGCCAAACTGGTCCATGTCAGTTCTGACTGGGCATGAGTGGGTGAGCCAAGGCCTAGTGGGACATGGCTATGTTGGCAGATTGGGCTGTGAAATGAAGATTGCACTTGTTATGGGTTACACAGCTTGATCTAATGTGGTTTGCACCTGAGCTCATAATGACTCAGCCAGCTAGGCATATAACTTGACATGGTGAAATCTATTTATCAAAGGTGGATTCTAAGTCAAGAAATGACCCAGTTAGATCTTGTGCGTCATATGTGACACAAGAATACATGCTGATGACGCAGACTCGGTCAAATTGGTTCAGCTAAGGAACACTTAAAGAAGGGCATTGAAAATCTAGGTTAATTAATGAGTGCAGTTCAATGACATATTTCACAAAAGTCTATGACCATGATTTTCAAAGGAGAGATTGCGCCTTAATTCTTGGTAAAGAAGAGAGCAGGATCCTGAAAAGGTCTTGCAGAATGTATAGTAATTAGACTCAAAAGCAGAGGCGTGCTTAAGTTAATACTTCCCACTTTTGAGGTCTTAGGACCTGCCCTAGTAGTAAGTCAAGACTTGGTCCAGAACAAAGTGGAACCCATTAGAGCTGGTAAACTAATTGAGAGCCAAGTCATGAGCAGCTTGTTTAGCTTAAATGAGGCGAGCCCAAACACAAGGTATTCAGTTTGGCTCGGGTGAGCTCATATAGATAAAAATATATACATATAAAGAAAAGAATGCATAAAATATATATACAAAGAAAGGATGCATAGAAAATACATGCATAAAATATAAACTATTAAGTGATATATATATATATATATATATATAGACACACACACACACGGCTCATCTCATTTTGGGGCGAGCCAAGCTCGAGTTTGGCTCAGCCAAACACAAGCACAAGCCGAGTCACAAGCTCAATGCATTGGTAAACGGCTTGAACATACCCTGTTTGGTTGGTTCGGCTCATTTACCAGCCCTAACCAGTGTACATGATAAAAAAAACAAAAGAGAAGAAGCAGAGTTTTTTGGATAACTAAGGAAAGCTACCTCACACACCTGAGGGATCAAACCAGATCAGGTCCTGGATCCAAAACATAAGGTCTTGTAGAATCTACGACAGATCATGTGCAATCACATTGCACGGTTTAGTCTTCCGCTGCACCTGATGCACCCTCCATCTTCTGTTGGGCCCCACAGCTGAGAGGCTGTACCTCAGGAGTGCGGTCAGGTGCAGCGGCACACTCAAAAGTGTGCAATGTGATATCAACTGATCCACCCTCAGAATCTGAACGTGGACACGACTGGGTCCATCCTTATCTGCCCACATTTACAATTTACAAGATTTGAGTGATGCTGCTGCAGGAAGTTGCAACGTTGCAGCTTCGCGGCCATGGATCTTTTCCCATGGTTGATTTCTATAGCAAGATGCTGTATAGAGAAGGATCCAGAGCAGGGTGGCTCAGCCAATAGGTTTTGCACCATGTCAAACATGAAACCAGACGTTTCATACTAAAGTTGGGCCCATAAAAAAGGCACCTTTGAGACCGTCAATCGTCAGCGTCCATTGTTTCATCCCACAGGGACCTCATGGTCGTTGTATACATACGTTATGGACGATGAGGCTGTCAGATCACTTTTTCTAAGAGTCACTGCTCTCCTCATTCATATTATTTTGACAGTTACCTCTACGGTTGGAGTTAATGAATATGCTCATATGTTTGCGTCATGTTAAACGTACTCTTCCCTTTGTGAGAGAGAACTCATGGCCAAGCACATTTATACCGAAATTGGTTGGGGGTTGGATCATATGACTACCATACTATGGGCTATACACGTTACTTTCTCAAGGTTGGTGAAATATGAAAAAAGTACAAGTTTTTAGAAGGTTGAGCAGCTTCTACTTTTTCACCTCTAACAAAAACAAACATATATGCAGAAATGCTTTAGTTTTTTTTCGTTCTCTGTCAAGAAAAAACCCCAGCCATGAACGTGTTGCTCATCGGCTAGAAAGGGCTTGTGAACTTTACCAAGTGTTTGTTGTAAAATCAACAATGGTGGAATTATGAGGATATAATTCCCATCAGTTTGACTAACACGGAGCCCTTTACATCCATTGCTTTCTTTAAAATAGTTTTCATCTCCCACAATGGTGCAAAGAGTTCAAATGTCCACTGTAAGATTGCAATGAGCCAACAATAATCATTGCACTTCTATTTTGCTTGCATGACCTTTCAAAGCTTAAATTAATACATCCAATTTGACAAAAAAATTAGGATGCACAAACTCTCTTTCTACTACCTATGAGAGACAATGTTCTTGGCAACCCAATACAAAAAAACAAAATTAAAAGATGTTAAGAAATGAAAGAGAAAGAATTAACATGTTTTCTGTTCATTTTGTTGCCTTTAATAAACAAGTATAAGTAGAAATGTCAAAAGGTGCCTATCAAATGAAACACTTTTTTGCCTTTTAAGAATAGGTGTTGACACCCATCCATGCTCCTTCATCAATATTTATGGCGAAGTGACACCACAAAACTCAATGCCCGGATGTCTCTTCCTATTTAAATATGACACATGTCACATTATCATTGAATCTCAAAGTCAATGTGTCATAAGAGACAACTCATATGAAGAGACACCCACATAAATACAAAAGATTTTTTAAAAAATTACATAAACTTTAAATCAACATTTTAAAAATAACACATAACTGATTTTATAAATTACTTTAAAACTAATTTTTATAATTTTTTTTCTAATTTTAAAATAATTAAAACATAAAATTCAAAGCTCATTGAGAAATAATATGCATAATTTAAAGTGCCTTGTGGGTTTGAACCTACGTCATGTAAATGCATCAAAGTTTATCAAGATGCTAGAGTGAAATTAAATCTTAAACTCAAGACCTTTAATTTATGACCCCGATAGATCACACGCATACTATTTCAAATGCTTATGTAAGCATTTTTTTAACTCAACACATTACAACCTTGTGTTTATCCCCTGTACAATAGATACTTTAGAGCTTGTCTAAGCTCCATAGAAAGCAACTCCACTTTCACATCCACATATGTAAGTTCATCAAAAGAATCTTGTAATTAAAGTTCTTCAACCTTATAGGCCCATGAACTTATTAAGAGATTAAATATCATCCAAATAATCATTATAGTCATTGATTTTAATAGATAAGGTTATGAATTCTCACTAAATTTTTAAGATTTTTTTTTTTTTTTCTTATATCAAGTGTTATTAAATTTTTAATCAATTAATAACTTATTAGTTCCTTTGAACCTAACCTTTGAGATCTTCAAGAACTCTAGTTAGGGTTTTCGTGATTTACCATATTATAGGCTTTATCATAATTCCTGCAAAAGTTTATCTATAATAAGTCACTTAGTTATGGATTTCACCAAAATTTGTGATTTGGTTTACCTTTTTATTTGATGTGTCATATCATTTGGATCCAAATTAATTATTTAGATAATATATTTCATAAATTCATGCTAGTATGAGATCTCAATTAAGTCATGTCATCTACATGTCTTAATAGGATCTAGAACACATTTGAATTTTGATCTTAAATTCAATATCAGGTCTTCAAAATCCATCATAAAGTTTTAGATTATTTAGATCTAAATTGTACAATTGGATCCTTCTCTTTTAAGGTCTTTCGTATGTAAACTTAATCCAATCCTACTCAAGAGGATCTAGTTTGAATCACTTAAGATCCAATCCAACTTTTGCTCAATGGAAAAGAGGTCCATTTAAATGCAAGTTATATAAATTGGCTAATCTATAAAGCAAACAAATAGTCAACCATCTCAAGATAAGCTTTATATATATAGAGAGAGAGAGAGGGAGAGAGAGAAATGGTTCCATGCTAAATGGGTTTTTCTGCTCTTCCTGTGTTTTTTTTTCAGCTTTGACCCCATAAATGTGTTGGGCATGGTTGATTTATGATAAATCCACACTTGGATCATGTGTTTTTGATGAAAAAAATGATATTTGGAGTCTCAAAATTTACAAAGATTTTGGACCATTGATTTTTTTTAACGTTATAAAAACCCATCCATGTGTCAGAATCAAACACTTCAAGAGCTGATCCCTATAAAATCAAGTACATAGATCACATATTTAGGATCAGAATTTAAAAATAAAATAAAAAAACCCTGAAAAACTCATTTAGCATGTTTCATTTAGCATACCTATATATATAGGTTTTTGCGGTTTTATTTTTAAATTCTAACCATACAATTGTGATCTATGTATTTTTATAGGGATCGGGTTTTTTATAACATTCAAAAAATCAACCGTCCAAATCTTTGTAAATTTTTGAAGCTCCAAATATCATTTTTTTCATCAAAAATACATGATCCAAGTGCAGGTTCCTTGTAAATCGACCATGTCCAATACATTTGTGGGGTCAGAACTGCAAAAAATACCAAAAAAGCATAAAAACCCATTTAGCACGGACCCATTACTCTCTCTCTCTCTCTCTCTCTCTCTCTCTCTCTCTATATATATATATATATATATATATATATATATATATATATATATATATATATATATATATACACACTTTTTTTTTAGGCAACCACAGACCTCTTATGGATCACAGACATATAGGATAGCACATGCTTATGCCAAACAAACCTCCTTGGTGTCATGTTTTCCACGTATTCATGCCAATGACAAAATCAAATTTGGCTCATTCACATCACCATAAATTTCAACGAGACATTTAGTATCCAAGCAATAAATGTTTCCGTAATAACACAACACGAAACAACTTACATCAAATAATTTTATATAAGCACCATCAATACATGCTTGACATTAACAAAATGGGATATGACCCAATTCTGACCTATGTAAGATCATATCCAATAACATATCGATTTAGCTATAACGACACAAATCCATTCAACTATGCAGGTCCAGTTTATATCATGTATATGGACGGAGTTTCGTTTCACTTTTAAGCTAGCTCGGACAGGATCCAAAACCACCGTAGAGATCATAGACCTAGTCACGCTGGCTCAGCATGCCATACGTATGGTCACTGTCCCGGTGGTGTAAATCCATGGCACACCCATACTCCCAAGGAGTCGCCAAGTCTCTGCTGAGCAAAGGCTTATCTCTTGCCCTCATTAATGCAAGGGCCGCTGAAGCTCATGAGAATGAAACCCCGATCACCTACCAAGTGGCCAATCCCCCTTTCACTGCACCAAACCCCTTGGGGGCGCACCAAGACCTGGTTGAAATATTTAATTACCAATAAGAATTGTAACAGTATCTAAATTGATGACATTCTTTCATAATGCTTCTTATTACCTTGATTCACTTTTGAGCTGAAAGGACACAGTCACAGTGCTACATCTAAGAAGCATTATGATTTATGAGAGCGGATCCTGCAAAACGCTGGGTGAGATTAGCAATCTCACCCAGCGTTTACAACCACAAAACCCACCCCTCTGTGGGTCCCACTTGTACTGAGCTACAGAGGGGTGGGTTTTGTGGTTGTAAACGCTGGGTCCAGCGTTTTACAGGATCCGCTCTCAAAAGGTTGGTCAACATATGGTGAAGCTCTTTTCACTACCAATATTGTTTGTTAGGTTTATGTAGTCAATGATGGACCTATCATAGACACGGGCTATTGACTGGCCTTTAGAGTTGGTAAGGCTATTAACTTGGTGATGTAATTGGCAACCTCGTCTACAACAATGAAGACCAAGCTCAGCTCTACGAAGTATCCATCCAGTTACAAAATAAATCGTGTCGGGTTAGCAAGATGAGAGAATCGAAAAGATCTCAAGAACTCCATGGTACTCTGTCTTGGGGCTGTCAATGAGTTAGGTTTGACTCTAATACCCAACCCGACTTGAACCATATTGTCAGTTTTGGTATAGAAAAACAGAGACCCACAAAAAGAAATATTCGGGTTTGGCTTTGATTCTTAGAACCTCTGGCACATCGGGTCATGTGATATGGATCTGAAAAAAATCTGGCACTTGAATCAAACAATTCAAACAAGAGGCGCATTATCAGATTCAAAGTCCATAACCAATCCTGGAACTTGGATCAAGACCACTTCATACTCTATGGGCATCATGCCATAGATTTTCTTGCAATAGAACACCTTTTCTGATGAGAAAAGCATTTACTTTAACTATAGCTATTGAACATCTATGCAATAAAAAAACATGTGCATTGCTGATTTCTAAGGAAACATGGAAAAAAATGATTGAAGCCACCGTGTCAGCCACACAAGAAACAGCATAGCTTGGTGACCATTACAAATTAGGAAACAATTAACATTTTTAATGCAATCAGTCACCCTCTTTCTACACAATATTCAATGTCACTATAAAAGGGAAACTCTCATTGATTATATCAGTTGAACATTTTATTATCAGGGGTCATCTTTTACCATAAAGATTGTCAAAAGACAGATTGCTAACCAGATGAACTGCTGGTGCATGGAAGACAGTTAGGTCGTATATTAAGAAGGTTATGAGATCAATAATGATGCAACCATACATTGTTGGCAACCAAGGATGACCAAAATTGGGGATGGTATTCCAATTGTCGTATATTCAGTAGGACAGTAGCGACTTCTTTAAAAGAATTTACTCACTATATTTACTTGAGCACCAAAATAAGCAGCAGGCTTGACAGATTGGAAGTTAAGAACTCTGGGACTCTTTTGTCTTTCAAGTTGACACATTCAGCTCATACCAAGATCAAACCAAAGGAAAAGATACAGAAATCAACTGATGTGAAGGCAATCAGTTTTGTGTTTCAAAGTATACATGACCACTTTTGCTACATGCCATCAAAAACAGGAAAAAGACATGGGATGCCATAAACTGTGTATTAACACCATGTCTTACGTGTAAGTATCTCTAGGTTTTGAAAAAAAAAAAACATGTATCACAAAGATTTCCCCTACATCATCAGCGGGTACATAAGAATTCATAAACAAGCTGGTCATATTGTAAACTGCTCAAAGAATAAAGCAGGCATCTATCACAGATATGCTCATATGCATGGGGTGATCCCATTTGTTTCAGTAGAGCACAGGAACACATTCAGAAACAATGACATCTCAAAAAGAAATGCCTCCAAGAATACTCCATAATAATTCCAAAATTGTCAGATGCTATTTAAGAGCTCCAGCTGCTCCACCAATATGAATCTGCCCACCACTGTTAAGCATAACATTCCTGCACCAGTAAGCTCTTCTGTTACCATAAAATCTTTAATGTTACAGCACACAAAAGCCAAGAATGAATTCAAATGATGATGATAGAAAACAAATACAGTGGTCCACTACAAAAGGCAATGAGCTGACATGTTCATGTGCTCCGAGCATATAACATGCAATAGATGCCTACACAAAATAGACCAATAGCAACAATATACCATAAATATGCCACTGATATCACAAGATATCAAACAAAGCTTTAAATATCAATATTCCAGCTTATAATGTTAGGACTTAGGAATAGGGTAATCCAATTTGCAGCAATCCAAGTTTAAATTTTATTTAGTACAACTAAATCACATAATTTAGTTAAAGCTCATTGGCAACTTAAAAACAAATCCTTCACTTTACCTTGAATAAGCAAAAGGTTCAACAAGTCTTACAGAGTTTTTTTTCTATGATATCATCACACGGTCACACCCTTACATAGAAAGAATGATAAAGACAGCTCGATAAAAGTAAATATCATATTTGAAAACCCAATGACTTGTGACAGCTCATTCAATCTCAAGTCTAAACTTAGGCAGACCATTCCAGTGAGTCAGCTAGATCTTGCAAGCTATTAGTCTTCACAAGAATAGTTCTAAAGATAGGTGCTGCAAACCTAATCAACCAACTGGCTTGATCCTAAGCTGTGATCCAAGTTGAATCTGATTAGCCATAATCAATCCACTGGGTCTTTAGACTATGTGATGCAGAGAATCTGGAGGAGTTGGAGGACGATCCAACATTGAAGAGCCACTATGGGAAGACATACCATCGCATACCCAAGCCCAAAACGACTCATTCGGGCCAAAATATGGTATAAGAGTATTTTCATTATTTCACATTTTTGTATTTATGAGATTTTTTTGTCGTTAATATCTTAGAAACCCCATTAGCTAGCTTGGTTCCAATTTTGAGAATTTTTGAACTATAAAAGTATTTTTTTTTATTTTTAATTAGGTATCGGGTTCTATTGATTCAGATAGTTCTAGTACTCGTTAGGATCCATTTTTGGTACTAAAATATATAGTAGGTGATTTTATTTTTTTTTCAACAATGGATCTGGACCTTGATCCATTTAAATTTGACTATTTGAGGATCCAATCCACCCCATAAGTGGATCCCCATCATTGGCCCAAATGGAGGTGGCCTCTTGGAGTGTCCAATCCAAGAGCGGTCACCTCACTGACTTCTCAAGGTCAAAAGAGAGGTGTCCTTAAAGAGCTACTCTCAAAAGCCTTATAAACTTCACATTGGCCAAAAAGGGAGGAGAATGAGACAAAAATAAAGTGGCTTGTCTCTCATTGGCCTTCAAGAAAGGTGGCCTCTCATGAGGACCAATGAGAGCAAGGGAAGGTCTTATTCCTTTAAAAGCCTTTCCAAAAAAGGCGAATTGGTCTTTCCTCTACATTTTTTTTGAAAATTCTAGAAGTGAAGAAATGAGAACCTCTTGAGAGTAAACTGCACCATGAGTGAACATTGAGATTTGAGTTTGTGGAAGAGAGTTTGAGATTTGAGCAAGGACGTTTGGACGTGTTCATCCCTACGAGCGTTCCTTCGAATCCCAGCCCAAGAACATGTCTTGGTGTTGTAGATCTGGACTCAGCTTAATCTGACCCGAGCTTTGTTGCTGCTGTACAAGCTGTTCATTGTTCCCAGCTGAGTTGTGTTGCTGAGTTGCTTGTGTGGTGATGATGAACTTGTGGTTGTCGTTCCACCACTGAACCTGAACTTGTTGGACGCGTTGCTGAACCTGAACCTGTTGGACATATGGCTGAACCAGTGCCATTGATGAACATTACTTGTGCTGATGGGCTGACCCGTTCGCTGAACCACTTCCAAGTCTGGTTTGCGTTGAAGGGTTCATTCTCAATATTGTTAATTTCTGTTTTCAGAATTCAGTCCGAGTTTGGAAAAATTGTTTTTTTTTCTTTTTGATAGGCAAGCTGGGGTTAGACAGACCCCTACCAGATATCTCTTAAATCCCATGTGGCAGAGGGATTCGAACCTGGGCCTTCAGCTTGGCACAGGACCCCGCTTACCACATGGGAAGAGTTGTTGCTGTGAAAAAAATTAAAAGAGATATATCTTATTAATTTCTGTGATTTGAAACCAGATTGCTTAGATTAAACTTCTGCCTGTGTTAAATCTATTTGAATATCTGAACCGGTATCTTTGGCTGCAGTTAGAATCTGTCATTCAAATTATTTTTCTGTTGGTGTTCTGAAATTTTTAAGTAAGTTAACGTTGAGGATTAGTTCTGAAAATTTCTGTTTGTTTTTACTGAGCATGTTCGACCCTTGGAATAGAAGCTATAAATGCTGATCAGTGACATTTAACATGTTTCCCCTGATCTGCACTAATTTCGGTATTGTTCAGTTGAATCAAATATCATTTTGACTTGTCTTTACCTGTTTAGGCCCTACACAATTAGCTAAATCTTTCACTTCTGAAATTCTGTTGAATTTGTTGATGATTGTGCATAAATTTTAGATTTAATAATTTCTGAATTGTCATTTGATTGCTGCATGTTAAATCTGCATTGTGAATTTTTCAAAAAAATTAAATTTACAGAAGCGCGCGAATTTCAGAATTGCAAACTGAGCTTTCTACACACACACACACACACACACACACACACACACACACACACACACACACACACACATATATATATATTGCAGTTTTAGAACTGATTATAGTTAATTTTCAGAAATTACAAAATCTGATTTTTGCTTGCGTACCTAAATCTAAAACTGTTTTCAAAGTCACATCTAGTTTTGAGACCTAGTCACTTCCGCATTGTACACTAGTAGTGTGTTCGTGAACCGACCCCGTAGTCGGTTTGCACCATTTGAGTTGGTATAGATGCTGTCTTGAATCAAGAAGGCAAACCCATTGCCTACTTTAGTGAATATAGAACCTATGACAGAATTTTATGCCATCATTAGAGCCTTGATGCATTGAAGGCATTACTTCATTCATAAAGAGTTCATATTGCATACCGATCACAGCCTTAAAATTCATAAATGGCCAGCATAAATTGAATGCGCATAGAGATAAATGGGTTGAGTATTTGCAAGAATTTAATTTTGTTCTTAAGCACAAACCCGAAAAAGACAATATAGTAGCTGATATATTAAGCAGGAATTTTTTTTTGCTTACTACAATGAAAATGAATTTTGGGGGTTTTGAAGAATTTGCTTCCTTGTATGCTAGTGATGAATTGTTTTCCAAAATTGTTAGTGAAGTGAATGATGAAAAGCATGCTGAATTTTTTATTATTGATGGATTTTTGTTTAAGGGTAATTTGTATTGCATACCTGATTATTCCTTTAGATATAGACTTATCTCTTATTTGCATAATGAACGTCATTTTGGTAGAAATAAGATTGTGAAATTAATGTCATCATCATACTTTAGCCACACATGCATAGAGATATCACTAGGTTTGTTGAGAAATGTCATAATGTCATATAGCTAAGGTAGTGTGCCCAATGCAGGATTATATTTACCTTTACCGATACCTTAGAAATTATGGCAAGACATAACTATGGATTTTATCCTAGGATTACCCAAAGCATCTCATGGCTTAGATTCCATTTTTGTTGTTGTAGCCAGGTACACAAAAATGGTTAGGAAGGACCATGAATTCCTCTCACATAACTGGTTTATTTTTCAAAGAAGTTTATAAATTACATGTTATCCCAAAACCATCACTTCAGGTAGAGATGTTAAATTTGTAGGACCATTTTGGTGACAATTGTGGAAAAGTTTAGGTACTTCATTGCATTTTAGCACAGTTTACCATCTACAAACAGATGACCAAACTGAGGTAGTTAATAAGTCCTTACGAAACCTATTGAGAGCTTTAGTGGGAGATAAACCTAAGTTAGTCACATATCATTGCACAAGCTGAATTTACATTTAATAAATTTGTCAATAGATCCACTAGTTATAGTTCATTTTCTTTTTTTTATGGGTCTAATCCTTATTCTCCTGCAGATTTAGCTTATATTCCTGTTGTGGGTCAAATTTTAAATTTTGTCCAGAATCATATTTCTTCTCTCAATGATATTCATGAGCAAGTACATCAAAAGATACAAAAAAACATCGATAAGTATAAAGCTCATTATGATAAGAAGCAGCGAAAGGTAATTTTTGAACCTGAACTTCGTTTGGGTTACTTTAACTAATGAACGCATGCCTAATGATGCATGAAAAACTATCTCATAGGCGTATCAGTCCTCTTGAAGTTACTCATGTGATTAATGATAATGCTTACAGGGTAAAGTTATTGTTAGATCTTGAGTTTTCACCAAATCTGATCTACAATAGGAGAAAAAGGTGAGAAGAAAAAGGTAGAAGAAGACGCTAGGATGTTTTGGGCTGCAAAAGTTCACGTTTTTCATAATCACACGTGACCCTGATTCTTCATATTTATACATAGGTTACAAAACAATTTGATTATAGACATAACTGTCCTACAACAAACATAATATTACAAGAGTGTCCCAGTAAGCACGTCAATCACGCAAATCCCAGTTTGGGTCTAGATCAGACCCAAACTAGTTCAGCCTGTTTCACGACACTTAATAGCCTCCCTCAAGTTGTGCATGGTCTTATACCATGGACAACTTGTTCTTCAAGAACCATAATATGTTTTTTGTCAAACCCTTTGTAAATAAATCTGCCATCTGGTCTTCCGTAGAGATGAAATGAGGCTCAATCTCTTTGTCTTCAACCTTTTGTCGAATGAAGTGTTAATCTATCTCAATATGTTTTGTCTTACTGTGAAAAATAGGATTAAAGGATATTTTGATGGCACTTTGATTGTCACACAATAAGATAGATTTCGAGATCCGTTCCTCCAATTCATTCAACAAATGCCTTGTCCAAGTAGCTTCATCAGTTGCAGCAGTCATTGATCGGTACATGACAATCATGATCCAGTTGCCTTTTTATTTTCTTTAGACCAACACACTAGGTGAATAGCAGCACACTCACATCTGCTCCAATTTTATAATAGTGCACACTCTCATGGATAACATGCAAGTCCAGAGCTTCCACACAGTTCAACCATCTATCTGTTTCGAGAACAAGACTCTAGATAATGGATTGGTAGTGAACTAGTTGTAGTGCAGTTTAAGGAGCAAAAATAAAATCATAGTTAGTCAAAGTCAAAAGACATTTCATTTGACATGCTAGAGACTAGGCCAATAAAAGAAAGTGTATAAAGTTTCAACAGAACACCAAGAAACACAAAGCTAAGGATATTGTTTAGACAATGATCTATCACTCTGTTCAAGTATGAGGTCATCCAATGATTCTGGAATTTTAGACTTTGGTACTTTCCCTTCTCAAAAGAGATGTGCTTGACTAATGCATTACATACAACAGTGGGGCTATTTCTTACAAGGAGCCATGCTCATTGTAAAATTAATGACTATCATCAAGATGTTCAGTGGGATTATTCGTGCTCTTAATAATGTTAAATATGCATGACAATTGCAAAAGAATTGAATTTCTTTTATGTGTATGATTCCAAGAGTTGTACATTTAGTGAAATGAATACAATTTTTTAAAGTAAAAAATCGAGCAATTATGTTAATGAAAGGAGAAAGGTTTGTGACTTTGTCACTTGTATAAAATGTTTATTGCATTTTCTATTCTCTTCTTTGCAAAGAGGGCTTTCATTTAGTTTGATTTTTTCCATAGAGTCATGACCTATGTCACACGGACTCGGCTCCAAGGTCGCCGCACCCGCGTCGACACGCACCGACACGGGTGCGGCTCGGACTCGGTCAACCCGACCCTGGGTGTGGTCAACGCACCCAGGGTCATTTTGGTCCATTTTTTGGAAAAAAAAAATTTGAATTTTTTTTTTAAATTTTCTGGGCTACAGCTGTAAGGAAAAAAACCCATCACAACTAAAAAACCTGTACACTTTCAAGTTTTAAGTACAGAATGGGCACAACTCAAGTTTTTGTGGTTTTTTCCTGTATGAAGAAAGTGAATTATTACAGTGTATGAAGAAAGTGCCCAAAAGTGAATTATTCCTGTATGAAGAAAGTGTACAAAATGCCTTCACAACTCATCACCTGTCCCCTAATGGGCACAACTTTGACCGAGTCTTATATATATATATATATATATATATTTTTTTTTTAATTTTTTATTTTAATATATATATAGCCGAGTCCCCATGTCCAAAATTTTTGAAATTGCGCCGCACCCGTGTCGCACCCGCACCCGCACCCATGTGACATAGCTCATGACACTATTTGATCTTCTCAAGGGAAGCTGTTTGGTCTTCTTTTGTTCCTTGAAATATGGGACTTCATTATGTTAAATAGATCTTGATGTGGTAGGATTTTAAATGTCAGTTTATAACATGTCTCCCTATGATAATCAACAACAGAGAATAAAATTGAGCTAAATGCAGCAATTTTCCAAGCATACAGCCACATCTCTATCAGACATGTTTCGGAGACACGAAAATCACATTAAAACTTTAGAGAAGCAAAGAGAAAGCTGCCAGACCTTGGGCCATATTAAAAGCTTGTTGAGCAATGCCACATTAATTCCTCTAGATGGCCTGTGTGTCATGGCTGGTAAGTGTGAAAATCATTAGTCATCTAATATAAGTTCACTCTCACTTTTTAAGAAGTACTTGTGTTCGCACAGAAAAGTGATTTGCTATATAATGGATCTTCAAAAGTGTAAAGGGGAAAAAGAAAAAGGAACGACATAGTAATGAAACTGTCTGAAAACCAAGCCCGTGATGACATCTTAGTATCTTAGCTTCCAAAAAAACTAGAGCTTGAGAGATACATCATCATTCCAGGTTGTTATTAAGCCAAACAGATAGACTTGCTTTGAAGCATTAAAAAACGTGAATCCAGAAAGGAGTTGTGGTTCTGGAAAATACATTCTATAATCAAATATCAAAGGTTTAGGTAAAAAAGAATCAAGTAGACTGTAAAGCTATAACATCTACAAGTATACAAAACAACAAACAGTTGGACCTTTTGAAAAGATATTCATTGGAAGATCATAAACATAACAATTCTCCTGAACATTGGCCAGAACTCAGATAGAATCCTGAAGTACAATGTGAGCTTTCAACCATGCTTTTTAAACAAGCTTAAACGATTAATTGTAGTTGTTCTTAAACATAAACCATTTAAGTGTTACTCATAAGAAGTGAATCAGCCAACAACGGTACATAAATGTAATTAATATTAAAAAATCAGTAACTATTATAAACACCCAATAACCAATCAACAACATTACAGTTTTGGCATTGAAATGATGCAGTTCGGCATCCTATTATTTGAAACACTCAATTTAGTTCTTAAATGCAATCAAAGAACAGATATTCCAACTATTCCTTATACCATTGCAGAAAATAAGGCATGAAAGAAAGCCATAAAAGAAATAAGATAACTTTTTACCTAAGTAAAAATATAACTCAAATATGCCATTGAAAAGGATAGACTAACACACCTGGAAGACTCCAAGTTTCCTATAGTATTCGGACTCTGGTAACGTCAATGAGACAATGACCTTTGGCTTGTGATAATGCCGCACAGAAAGACAGCCCTCATTCTTTACAGCTTTAGTTTTTCTTTTGCAATTCTGAGAATAACTTGCATCTTTACAGGAGTTGATAGGCACAACAGCTACTGGATTATTTAAGGTATAATCTAAATTCAGTTCCTTTGCCATTTTGATTGGTTCTTCTAAGAAGCTCCGCATTAAGCTACCACTCAAGATGAATGACAAAATGAATAAGCTAAAAATCACAAATCCAATATAGCAGGACCATAAACACCCCCATCGAAAAATCTTTGCCAATTTTCCTATTGATGGCCAACTCGCAAAAACTCCAACAGTCCTTTCTAATACGAAGTTATTCACTTTTCTGAGAACCAGGAAACCACACTCTTTGATTTGGTTAATAGTTGCAAAAGGGTCAGTCATGAGCTTGTGTAGATAACCTAGCAACCTAAGCTGAAAGCCAAGAAAAATCAGAAACAAAATTATCTGAAAATCAATCGCTTTAATGATAAAGCCTGCTAAGGAAAACGGGAAATTTGAAAATGGCGAACCCTCAACAGCATCCAAAGAATAATCGAGCAACTTTTCAGCATAATTTTCCACCAATTCAAGCCGATTCGGACAATAACCATTGACAACAAATTCAGAGACGGGTTCTTCCATCATCCCAGTCAATGCCGGTGCATCCTTATCTCTACTCTCTTCCCTGGGTTCTTTAACGGAAGAAGAAAGCCAGGAAATGCTATGATCACTAACCTTTTCACTACAATCAGGCACCTTCGACAACTCCGAGTTCTCGATCTTAGAAGATGAAACTCTGGATGTTTCATCGCCCTTGTGATCATTTGACTTTTCACTGCAACCAGACTCCGACATTTCCGGGTTCTCAATCTTAAAGGATGAAACTCGAGATATTTCATCGCCCTTGTGATCGCTAGCCTTTTCACTGCAATCCAACCCCTTCGACATCTCCGAGTTCTCAATCCTAAAAGACAAAACCCTGGATATCTCATCACCCTTACCGCCACTCTCACTTAACCTAGAGCATTCACGATCCAATACGCGCTTATCACAATCAGACCCCTTCATCCTGCCCAAATTAACATCATTCAATGCTGAAAACCCGGAAGCTTCACCATCCAAGCCACCGAAACCCTCGGAAACCCCGCCAACGCCGAAGAATCAGTTCTATATGAAGGGAATTCAGCGCCTTTGAGGTTCCAAAGGACCTTACCTCCATCGCCGCCGACTCCTCCGGTCTCTTCGATCTCCGAGGCATCCGATCTGTTCACGCGAGATAACTTGCTGAGTTCTCCCCGTATAATCAGAGATCTCCGCCGGACATTCCCAGAAGACATGCGAGGCGACGGCGACGGCCAAGAATCGAAGAATTCGACCATCGGATCGGCACGATCAACTGCCCCTTCGTTCCGATCGGAGGGAAGGGCCCCTTCCAGGGCATCGAAGAAGAGATCGGGAGGGGATTCCTTCTCCGCCATTGACGGTACGGACGGGGAGCTTCTCCCGCGGCCTCTGCGAGCATTTTTTAAGAGGAACCGATGCAAAGAGCGCGCGCGAACCCAACGGATCTGCGAGGGAAAAAGAGCCAAGTTGCATTATATAAAGACACTTTAATACCGAAATTGCCCTCAAATGTGGATCGGATTTTGTTTAATTGGATCCTTATCTGAATACTGATTCAGATTTCAGAATAGGGTGGAATGGAAGTAGGGGTGTCAACAGGTAGGGTATGACCTGATCCTGACCTGTACCGGATCCCGTAGGGTCAGGGTTTGGTAAATAAGTAAGCAGTCGGATTAACTATCCCGTTCGGACCCATAAGATCCAATTATTATATGGGCTGGGTATATGAAATTTTGTGTCAAATTGGATTGAACCCGGATTCCGATTAGGATCCACAATTTTTCAACTTAAAAAACTCAAAAAGTATTGTTTTACGGTCTGGTTTATGTGATACTTGTCAGACTCGAGTATGGCTTTTCTTATGAAAGATCTAATCGGACTCAGATCCAGAGCCTATATGGATACCTCTTAATCACATCTGGATCTGGACTCACCCATTTTGGCAAAGGTTCAACCCCTAAATGGAAGGATGAAGGATCCCCAATGGCCTAGGGATCGATTGAGCATAGTCCTGGTAAACAAGCTGATTGAACTAAATGGAGGGTGTTCAAACTCGACTCGTTCTTGTGGCAAGTCAAGACGAGTTTAAGCTGATGGCAAACCCAAGATAAACAAGCCAACATGTTTACAAAACAAATCCATTTTTCAAAATTGAAAATAATAGAGTTTTGACTCTATATCTGCTAAGCTTAAACTGGCTTATTTACAAAATAAATACATCATGTCAAAGTTGTAAGCAGTAGGATTTGAACTCTGAACTTCAATTATGTATACTTTTTTTATGTAGGAGTAGAGCAGAAAACCAGGTTCACAATGATGAATTTTTATGTTTATGGATTTTTCAGTTTGTATTTGGATATTGGGTCCAAATGATAGATCCATATTCAATTAAGAAGTTAAATATATTTAGGAAACTATCTTAGATAGGGTTTTTCAAGATTGAATGTTGGATTTATCAAGATTAGAAAATTCTCATCTATAAATAGATCATAAACTAAAGAGTCTAATCAAAGTTGAGTTGAAATCCAAAATTGTTAATTTTCAGTTTATTTCAGTTAATTCCCTGCTTTCCTATATAAAGGGATACATTTTTAGATAATCAAAATTTTTTGGTAGATTTTCTATGTAAATCTAGTGGCGGATTTTACATCACTTTTTGATATAAAATATATGTAAAATGCATTTATTACTTGTTAACAAGCTTGAATACTCATTGTTTATACCAATGTTATCAGTATCGGTGCTTATCGGCAGAAAATCGATATGATTCACCTTGAATCGGCTATTTTTTAAATAAATGCAAAAATACTAAAATTAAAAACTTTATTATTATTTTAATGGTTTTAACACGTATCATGTTGGATTTACACATAGAATTTTTTTTATTATTTTCTGGCCGATACAGAACTATTCAAGAGTATTGGTATCGGCCCGATATAGCTGAATCGTTGGCCCAACGACTCAGGGCCGATACTGATAGTGACAACATTGGTTTATACTCAGCTTGCCACACATATTTTACAAGTTTGAACGAGCTATTTACAAGCCCAACATGAATCGAGCTGCAAATAGGTCTTATTTGGTTCGATCCAATATAAACTGGACGTGGAAGCACTAAGGTATGCCTGCTGAGCTATAAGGTTTGGGCATGCCAATGGGTTGGACTCAGTTTGCATCCCTTTTGGGTCCACATTATGGTCCTACCTTAATGTATTTTTTTTCTTTCTTTTGATGATGAAGTTCGCGGCCAAAGCCCTTACGAAGGACACCAATGAAAGGCACCTGCACACCCGGTGGGGCTTAATGAACTTATACTGGGCATACTGAATATGGTGTGATTTTGAGTTAAGACAGTAGTTACAAATATAATGATATTTTGGCAAATATGGCAGTATAAAAGTTTGGTTTTGAAAGCAGTTATTAAGTTGTGAAATGTTGAAAATATTGTGATTTTATCATTAATGCAGAAATATCATAAGGAACATGATATTTATATTTTATTGACAAATTTCTTTGAAAAAAAAACTTCGACTAATTTTCCATGTGTTTTTTGGAATTCTGAAAATTTCAAAAAACTTCCAATGAATACATAGCCGGTTATAGTTCGTAACCTATGTCTCGATACCAACTGAGAGCTAAGGCCTGGCCTCTGAAAAATAAAAAATCGATAAATTTTCTCCAATTTGCCAATAAAATCAAGTTTTGTACCGGTTGAACGATGATTAAGTAGCCCACATGCATGATCCAATTGTATATGAATGCCTGAATGTAAGACCCAGATCCATTGGGTTCACCAGAAGTCATGTAACATCAAGTTGTGCTCTTTACAGTGCTAACAAAAGTTGAGTGCCTATTTTGCTAGGAAACAATACAAGGAACATGTATTTTTTATTAAAAAATCATGAATTTTTAAACATTGACTATTTATGAAACTCTTAAACAGTTGATTTTCAAACCTTAGAAAAGCCTACCCAAGTGTCAGAATTGTATGACCCACGAGTCGATTGATATGAAATCATGTAAAACACATCTGTATGTTAAGATTTGAGAAAAACATGAACTCCAAAAAAAACCTCACAAACGATTTGCACAGTAGCTATAGGCACGGATAGGTGTAGGCAGTACTCTCAAGAGTACAATACTTTCTATTAAATAGTTATGGACGTGTGTATTATAGTTTGTTCAGTTATAAACATGAACTGATCTAGTTGCTTTGTTCAAACTCTTTTTTAAAGAAGTTTTAGTGCATTTTGGGTCAATGGTTTTAGATTCTTTTTTTGAAGGGTATCAAGGATCTCATGAGATCCTTCGTTTGCAAGACCCCTGATTTTGCATGGGCCTACGCCAGATCAAACCTTCAGTTATGAGAACCGAGCTACTCAGAGGCATGTTCCAGTGTAACTCGGCCATACAAAACATAGAAAGTTGCCACACTTAAAGTGATTTTTCATAATTTTTTTTTATAGAATGCAGAAAACCATTCCGTGAATCACTACACAGAAATTCAATGCATGTTGTAACACCCCGATCTAGGACTTCGAGAGTTTGAGTTCGGTTGATATTACTTCCCAGAGAAAAAGCAGACAGTTCACATAGAGAAAACATAGCTATTTTTTTTTATTCTTTTGCCAATAACTCACTTTCTTTCATAATGTTCATCATTCATAACATAAGAAACTAACAAGTGCAACAATGTTCAATGATAAGAAAAATAAAAACTACCAAGTGTTCTGTCGAAGAAGAAGTGTCGATCACGTTCTGCCTGTGCTAGTCTGTCTGACACTTACAGTTGTAATTATATAGGGGGTGAGTCTACAACCCAATAAGAAATAATTATAAACAAATAAACACTTTAACTTACAATTGTAGTGGGCTTTAAGCCCTTAGTCTGAGTTTAGTTTTTGACACACAATACAAGTTTGTATGTTTTAATTAACCCCCCATTAACTCTCTTAAACACTCTGTCACACAAAACTAACCCTACATCGGCTATACCAGTCATAGTCGTATATGAGCGTAAGAACCCACGTAGAACACTCCAATTCTACATGCTCGTCAGACTATGAATCATACACTTTCAGTAATCTCCGGACCACCAGGCACTACAGTAAAATAAAAAAGAGACCCCACCGATAGCTAGCTGGAAGGTCAGGCTCAATCTCAATCTCAATATGGTTCATGCTACATTCTAACCATGATGGTTCATTCATGGTCGTCTAGAGTCCCAAACACTATGTGATTATAACCCTAAGTCATAAATTAAGTTCATCGCATTGAACCATATTCTTAAGCTCGTATTTCACTCGTTCTTTCATAAGTGATATCATAAAATAATCATAATGGATCTCACTCTTTAATCACAAGATGACATTAGGGTTCACTCTTATCTCATACTAAACACGCAACAATGTAGACTGTCTACATCGTTAAATTATCAGTAGCTTACTCTCCATGGTAGCTGCACTCTGACCACGAACCAAGTAGCCTTTACTATAAGTCGTCACTTTCGGAATTTAAGGGGTTATGCATGCTAATCTCAATATAACCATTCACATGAAATAAATAGAATAAAAAGATTCAAATTTAATTATAATCTCATCATGATACATGTTATTTGCAATTTATCACACAGATACGTTATCACAAAATAATCTCTTTCTAATGTGCATGACATATCACGACTAATATGTGTATGTAATTATCTCATAATTTCATGCATGGTCATTTTATGTACATCACGTTAACACTCAAAAGCTATCTTTCTAATCATGCTAATTCACAATATTACAATAACATGCAACGTAAAAAGGTTTATTCACAACTAAAATTACGTATAATATCTCTTACCTCGAATACAAATATTGTGCTCTAGTCGCAATTGACTCTCAAGATGCTCTGACAGTAGGATATGGTCATTACACAAGCATATTTGTATTAATACATATAACCTCTTATGTTTTAACAAAATTACCAAAATACCCCTCTAAATTGACTTATAAAACCTCAATTTGTGCACCCATGGTTTGACCAAAACCAAAGGACACAGAGAATCCCCTCTATAATACAGGTATAATATACTAAACCTCACTCAATTCCGAGTTCAAAGTGCAAAGTTATGCCTATTTTACCAAAATGAATTTTGGGTACACATAAGGATACTTTGGTCATTTCGATAATTATTCTCAAAATTCAAAAATAAATCACACCCTCAATCAAGATCCATTTCTAATCTGGATCCAAAACTTTCTAACTGGATCTAGACCCATTTCTTATCTAGATCTAGAACTAATTTACCCAACAATGAGTTGGATCTGGACCCAACTTTGATATAGATCCAGAATTGTCGCACTGGATCCATACCAGTTCTGATATGGATTCAGTACTGATCTAAACCAGATCCAGTTCTATTCTGAATCCAAAACACTCAGACAGAATCTACACCCAGATATCTTTGGATCCGATTTTATTTAGATCGGTATAGACTGACTGGATCCAGAATCGGTCTGATCTAGATCAGACTGGATTCGAATTGAAAACTGAGACCCAATCAGACCTGACTCGGTCTGGTTTACACCCAAACCGGTTCGGTCTATTTGAGTTGGTCTGAACTAGTTCGGTTTGGTTAAGATCGGTTCGATTTTGGGCCAGTTCGGACTAAAATAGTTCGACCCAAACTTTTTTTTTCTTTACTGCAACTCGCCGGTATCCATGGTTGTCGACCCTCTTTTTGAATGGAAAAAGAAAGGAGGAAAAGAAGAAGAGACCCCTTACCTGTTGTTGACGACCCCGAAATCCGATAAGTCTCTGAATTTTTTTTCTTCCCTTCCATGCCTTTCTCTCTCCCTCTGTAGCTCACTTGATGCGTGGTAGAGGGGGGCTGCGTGAGGGGGATGAGGATAAACCTCACCCCCTCCCATGGATTGTGGGGGGTGAGGTTTATCCTCATCTCCCCTGGAGGCGGTTCTCTCAATTGGGAATTGTCTTCCCTATTTTTTTTTGTCCTTTCCGGCAATTTTGTTGGGGGGGGGGGTGATTTTATAATTCTACCCCCCTTAAAAAAAAATCATCCTGAATCTTACCTGAAAATAATTGTGAAAATTATGCACGGATTCTAATTCATACTCCCATATGGCCTTATTTTTGTTGTAATGACCCCATCTGACTAATACTAGAGATATCTCTTTATTTTTCAGCTTCTACACTTTCGCATCCAAAATTTCTATGGGTTATCATTCATGCTCAAATCATTTTGTATTTTCAAAACTGACTCAACTACATCCAGTATGTGAGAGGGATCAAACACATATTTCCACAAGATAGAAACATAAAACATGTGAATTCTGGACAAGGAAGGTTGCAAAGCTAACTTGTATGTTGTTTGACCAACCTTCGCAAGTATCTTAAAATGTCCAATATAACTTGGATTTAATTTTTCCTTCTAACCAAAGCGTATTATTCTCTTAAAGGGAGATATCTTTAAAAATACATGATCACCTTGCTCAAATTTCAACTTGTGACGTCTTTAGTTCGTATAACTTTTCTGTCGACTTTAAGCTGTCAGAAGACGCTCTCAAGTAAATCTCACTTGGTTTGTCATACGCTATACCAAATCCGGCCTTAACAATCTTCTTTCTCCGACTTCATTCCAATATAAGGGTATTCGATACTGTCGACTGTACAGTGTCTCAAATGGAGCCATGCACATACTTGCTTGAAAACTATTATTGTAGGCAAATTCTATTAGAGGTAGGATGTCATTCTACAAGTCATTATACTCTAAAGTACATGCCTGTAACATGCCTTCCAGGGTCTGAATGGTTTGGTCTGACTATTTGTCTGACTGTGGTGAAATGTCGTGCTCATATTTAACTGCATCTTCATTTCCTCTTAAAAACTCTGCCAGAATCGTCACATAAACTTGGAGTCTCTATCTGAAACAATCGAATCGGGTACTCTATGAAATCTGACTATCTCTCTGATAAAAAGTTAGACCAACTGGTCACAAGAGTAAGTTGTCTTACTGGTCAAGAAGTGAGCTGACTTAGTTAGCCTGTCTACAATCACACATACTGAATCCATCACATTCTTGGTCTTTAAAAGTCTTGAGATGAAGTCTATAGTGACATCTGCCCATTTTCATTCAGGTATGGGGAGTGATTGTAGTAGTCTACCAGGTCGTTAGTGTTCAATCTTCACTTGCTGGCACATCAGACACTTGCATACAAACTTAGCAATGCCTCTCTTCATTCTGCTCCACCAAAATGTATCTTTTAGATCTCGATATATTTCGGTATTGCCAGGGTGGATAGCATATCTAGAGTGGTGTGCCTCACCCAACAACTGATTTCTGAGCTGGTCATCCTTAGGAATGCACACTCTATGACAAAATATGAGAAGTCCTTTATTATTAACTTTGAAGTCTGACTCCTCACTTTTCGAAATTCTCTCTCACTTGGGCCAACTCTGGATCTAAGGATTGCTTTTTCTTAATTTGCTCCCACAATTTTGACCTTGACGTGGTTTACACAAACAATAACTGACCTAGTAAGCATCGAGATTTTGCTTTTTGATATGCGATCGAAGAAAATAAATCTCAATTTGTGAGTCTGGCCAATACTCCTAATTTTCTGCTAAGAGCGTCAATGAGGACATTCGCCTTTCCAGGATGATATTTCAGCTCAAAACCATAATCTTTTAAAAATTTCAGCCATCTTCTTTATCTCAAGTTCAAGTCTCTTTGTGAAAACAAATATTTAAGGCTTTGATGGTGAGTAAAAACTTTAAAATGTTCGATGTATATGTAGTGTCTTCATATCTTATGGGTGAATACAACCGCTACTAGCTTCAAATCATGCGTTTGATAGTTGACTTCATGTATTTTGAGTTGGCGAGATACATAAGCTATCACCTTACTATGCTGCATCAGAACGCAACCCAATCCCATATGAGAAGCATCACTGTAAATAGTGAAACCTTCGGATCTAAAAAGTATGACCAACACTGGAGCAATGGTCAAATGCTTCTTTATTTCCTGAAAACTCCGCTCACACTTGACATTCCATTTGAACTATATGTCTTTCTTAGTGAGCTTTGTCATTAGAGCCGCCAACATAGAAAATTCTTTCACAAATAATCGGTAGTACCTAGCTAATCCCAAGAAACTATGAATCTCTATAGGATTCTTTGGTCTAGTCCAATTGGTGACTGCTTCAATCTTCGTAGGGTCTACTATAATTTCATCTTTAGATACAATATGACCAAGAAAGGACATATGCTTCAACCAAAATGCACACTTAGAGAATTTGACGTAGAGTTAATGTTCTCTCAGTGTTTGCAGAACTATCCTCAGGCGTTCTTCATGTTGCTCCCTCGTGGTTGAATAAATATGAATGTCATCAACAAATATCACCACGAACATATCCAAATATGGCCTAAAAACCATGTTCATCATATCCATGAAGGTTGTTGCTGCATTAGTCAGACCTAAATGCATGACCGAAAATTCATAATGGTTGTATCTTGATCTTAATGTCGTCTTAGCCACATCTTCTTCCTTAATCTTCAGTTGATGATAACCCAATCTCAGATCCAATTTCGAGAAACATGCAGTGCATTGAAGTTGATCGAACAAATCATCAATTCGCGGCAAAGGATATTTATTCTTGATAATCACTGCATTCAGTTGCCGATAATCTATACACATTCGCAGTGATTTGTCCTTCTTCTTGACAGACAGAATTAGAGAACCCCAAGGAGATACTGACGGTCGGATAAAACCCTTTTCCAATAATTTTTACAGTTGCTCCTTGAGTTCCTTATGTTCTGCAGGTCACATCCGATAAGGAGACTTTTAAATGAGCGTTATTCCCAGAACAAGGTCGATTTGGAATTCAATTTCTCGATAAAGAGAGAGATCTGATAGTTCCTCCAAAAAAACATCAGTATATTCTTGAAATATGTCTACATCTGATATGGTGAGGTTCTCTCTCCCTTCGGTCTTTATATAGGACAGAAATCCAATGCATTCTTTTTTAATGTATTTATTGGGCTTTAGACAAGATATGATTGTTGGCTTTGGTAGTTTTCTAACCCCCTGATATGTGAAAGTTGGAGTCTATGGGGTTTGGAAACAGACACACTTCTTTTTGCAATCAATGGTAGCATAGTGGTCGGACAACCAGTTCATACCAATGACAATGTCTATATCTTTGAAATCGAGTTGTAATAAATTCATAGGCAACTCACGGTTCTCTACTTTTACTATACAGTTGTTATAGACAGTGTCCACTACAGTAGACTCGCCTATAAGTGTTTCTATCAAGTAAGAAGAAACACTCAATCGTAAAGGTGCAACTGGCAACCATTTCTCAAAAGTTGAGGTGGTGAAACTATGTGTAGCTTTAGAGTCAAATAGCACATATGCTAGAATACAAAAAATAGAGAGTCTACCTTGACCCACTTCAGGGCTAGCAATAGCTTCTTAAAGAGCAGTTGCGTAAGTGTGACCTGATACTATGGGCTTTTGCTTCAGAGCTGCACTGTTTCTTCGATTAGGTTGTGGGCAATCATTGGCATAGTGACCCATCTACTGGCAGTTAAAGCACCTTACATTCCTTATGTGGCGCCCCAAACCCCGACCTTGGAAAAATCCTTGAAAATTTTTGAGATTTTTTTTTTTGAAATGGTTTTACGATAAACAATGAAAAGCAAAGAAAAAGGGAGTAACTAAGTAGCAAGGCCGCAAGTCTGAGTGGGTCACAAGTAAGTAAAGCATAACCATCATGTTTCGAAATCCATAAGAGTACAAAATCTAAGTTTTAAGGATTATACAACCCATTAGTTCAAAGATACAAAATGAGACAAAAGTATAACAAATCTGTCAATCTCTCAAAACAGGGAGATCATCCCCTCAAAAACCCAAAACCGTACAGGAGCAGGATCAACAGATAAGTGTGGGTCCCCAAGCCTCCATCGTGTGTCGTTGTACCTATTCATCACCTGCATCCCCATGAAACGGGGTCAACACTCTTGCGAGGTGATGAAGAATCAATAACATTATATCTCATTCTCAAGGAAAAACGGGTAGCATGAACATATAACATGTGAACAATAGATTCATGTGTCTGTGTCAAGTAAGTGCACATGTAACAAGTGCTAACAAGGTAAAGCAGTGAGCAGAAAACTAAGCAATTACAACACAAGTAGCTAAGAAACAGTAAAGAAACGTAAGAGGTATTGAAGCAAGTAAGCAAGTAAGGTAAACTACTACAGTACGTTAGCTGTGATTGGTTAGTCTTTAAGTTCTTCTGATTACTCTTTCGGGTATGCGAAGGAACCTCGCATTTTGTGAGCCATGCACCCGATGTCTGTTATTCAAATTGTAAAGGTGGTAACCGGGAATGCTACAGACCGAGTAAACCTCATGCGATCAACACGCAATTGAGAGAAACTCTTGCATAGGTAAGGATTGCAATCCATACTACTATAGTAGTGAGGTAGCGTAAAAGATCACCTCGACCTCCCTAACTCTGAGTAACTGGAGGTCAAAGGATGCTACAACTCCTGTCAAAACACGTGTCATAGTAACGACTAGTCACTCAGGGTTGTACCATCCACCCTCTCCAAGGTGAACCATTTGTGAATGGGGCACAACAGATTTATCTTGCTTAGGCTCATTCATTTATCATGTCATACCTTCTTTCGAGGTGTTCATGCCTCATGGTCTCCGCGGGGTACGCAAACGAGGACTTAGCCTGCCCATTCACGTGCTCAGCCTCACGCGGCTAACAAGAGCACTTCGCTCGTGAAAGAGATCATAACACCATCTTATTATTTTCATATCTAGGGTATAGACATGCATGAGTTCACTCACGAACAAGGGGCCATCACCCAAAGACTCCAACAGAGTCCAAATCACAACAGTGCTACTCATACCCTATGGTGTTCAAGTTTTTTTGTGTCATTCTTTTTATTACATGTATAATGTGCACTTGATGCACTCATCAATACCTCAAGCACGAGACTCACAATGTACCCTTTTGAGGTACGTACTAAGTAGTACGAGTGTCAAGATGTGCTACGTGCAAGTGCGAACTAAGAACCACATGATCTTAAGTTAATCGCATAATATAAGAAACAGATGCATGATACATATGCATAATTGAGTGACATAACACAATTACATGATAATGTGCATGTGAGTGTACAACTCCATAATTTCCAGAGATATGCACAATCAAGAGTGTAAGGTAAACACATTTGCAAGTACATTAAGCTGAAATAAGTATTGCAAGCTTCTGATTCCACTCTTCAAGTAGTTAGAACTTCAATGTCATAATTTGTCAAATTCTCGCATAGCGATGCCACTTTCTTGAAAAGGTTCATGATTTCGGTACATTCAAGTGTTGAGATTGAAATCTAAGAGATTCCCATACGTATGGGAATCACATTATCGTTTCCACGGTGTGTCACTGCACTTGCAGGAGAAACGATGCAATTACATCGCGAAGGACACTTGTATGCTTATACATTACTAGATTACTTAATTCGATGCACTTACATGTCGAAATTGAAATCTAAAATAACTCCAAACGTATTGGAATTACATTATCATTACCACGGTTTTGGGCACCGCTCCTGCGAAACCCGATAATGATATGACGAGAAATTCTAAGTCTTACATCAGATGGAGGACTTTATGTACGTGTGGTTGGCAATAGTGCTTACCCGATTACTCATACCAAACTATTGAAATGAAGACTAAGGAGGGTACAAAGTTTGCTATGGGTTCATATTCAAATTCGGCTATCCGACTGGACCAACACAAAGTACAAAACACCTATATGGCAAAACTCTAATTTGAGTCTAGGGGTTACAGTGAAAACATTTGGACAAGGCACAAGAGTGCTATGTGTCCGACTAGGTTCCATTAGGCAGCAGACACACATTGTCTAACAAATACACACACACACACACACACACACACACACACACACACACATATATATATATATATATATCCAGTTACTCAATCTCCATCTATTACATTCATGGTGCCCTAATCCACACGAGATCCAAACAATGCACAATAGCAATTATGGGGAAAAAGGAGTTTGAGTCTAGTCCTTCGGACCAGGCCATGGTATTGGTCCAGCCCTGCCCCGAATGCCCCGATTCGGATCAGGTGGCTATGGGTGGTAGCAGTCCTAACAACGATGAAAGGGCACCCGACCAGCAGGGCACCCGGGTGGGATTAGCACCCGACAGCCCACTGCTGCTCCGGGGTTAACCCAATAGGGCTCGGGTGCGGGTCTGGTCCACTGGACCAGACCAAGAGGTCTATCAAGGGTTCTGGTCTGAACCCATGGTTCAGGCCAGACGTCTAGGTTAGGGCAATGGAGGCCCGGATCCGAACCACAAAGGCGGCTAGCACCCGGGATGCACCACAGAGCCAAGGCAGGAAGGAAAGGGGACCCCGAAAGGGGAAAGGTCATGGGTCTGGTACTCTGGACCAGACCATTCCGTCTAACCACCACATGGGTCTGAACCGTAGGTTCTGACCATGCCAACAGAAAAATATCAAGGCTAACTCGAGTGCGCCTAGCACACGGCAGCTACCATGGCGCCAAGGCCAGAAAAAAAAAACGGGTCTGGTCCCCTGGCCCAGACCATGCATGTCCAAGGAGGCTCTGAATTGAGCCCTTGGTTCAGACCAGACATGCAAGACAAAAAGAGGGCAGGGGTGTAACGACCCCAATCCATACCCTTTAAAAATGCAGATTTTTTTTTTTGATGTGAAAATATTTCCAGAGATCTGGGGTCCTCACAGTTCCACTTTCCATTGGATAGCCCATCCACCACAAACGAAGTTGCAATTATCATCCATATCAACCAACTAAAACTCTTTTATTAATGAGTAAGAAAATTTCAAAGACAGGGTTTTCTTCAACTGAAGGTAAAGTAACAATTGCATAAATTAAAAGAACTAAAAGACAAAAGAAAGAGTTATTATGTCCTCTACTGAAGCTGACAAGCTCAAGTATAACTCATCCATCCTCAGATGCATGTCCAACTTCACTGTTCACCAATTCCTGTGAAAAACCAACAAAGTAGGGTGTCAGAACCAAAATTCTGAGCACAACTACTTCTAAAGAAAACATGTGAGAGAAGGAACATGGATAAGATTTCATGCAGTGATTGAGTGAGTGCAGATATAAAATCTTCAACATTCAAATTATCCATAACTACCAATAATTGCATATACTCATCAGCCAAGAACAGTAAAGCAGTGTCATGTATCTATAACTAAAATAATCAAACCTTTCAGCATGATTTCACAAAGTAAAGCATATGCTACCACCAAATGATGTCATGATATCAAGAATGATTCAAACATGTATGATCTAATGCATAACAGAAAAATGCATGATTATGTGCAATGCATGATTTCTTCTGTTATCTTTCATTTAAGTTTCATCTTTCCATGTGCATGCCTATTAAATGCACACATCCTTAAGTTCCTCTTTTTAATTACAGTTGCCCGTGGATACACCAAACGGGTACAAACCCCGAGGTCAAGTAGGTTCCCAGGGTAGCTTAACACACAATTTGTATTTTATTACTGGGTTCCAACTTAGCCCTCGACTGATATCAGGAAACAACATCATCCATCAGAACATTAGACCTCCACATCTAATGTCGGGGATACAAGGGACACCCACGCCCACAAGTGCCACTTCCTTGGTACCATAAACTCACAGCTGTGACTAACACACCACTCCCGAGTAAAGTGGCGGACTCTCCCTAAAACCGTGGCCAGGAGAAGAACCTCACTATCGGGTTCAGGGGCAACAACGCACACAAAGTTTTTGTATCCTCACAGTCTCCCCAAGACCGGATATCTAAGATTCTCATACTCCAGATGAGATATCCCAGAAAGTATATTAGACTGTTCTTATTAATTATATTTTTATTTAAGTTAATTTCTTTAGGTTTGCAACACATATGCAAAAGTAAAGTGAAAACCCGCATCCTCCCTTGCGGGGACCCATTCGGGACTCCAGCCCGTGTAAACACATAGAACAGTGTAGTAAAGTGCCAAACCATCTTATGTGGTTTAAGTGATGCTTTTAAGCACATATATAAAAGAAAACCAAACCCACGGCTCTCCAGGCCGGTGATGGTCCCATAGGCCATCGGTGCATCACATAATAAAACCAAGTAGTGTTTCATTTACAACACTTGTCCAAAATGCCAAAAGCATATATAATCATGCAAATATAAACCCAAACATATGCATGTCATAATTCATTCATATGCAATTACAATATGTGTGTGTTACCTACATTCACATATGGATCTTAACCAATCCATGGTTTCTTTAAGGGTGTGAGTGTACATGTACCATTTCACATATAAATCAAGTGTACATGTTCAAGAAGACTTACTAATAATTGAATCATGCTCACACTCATGCGTACCATAGTCATAACAGTCAAGTGAAAGCATAAATCTCCACGACAAGGGTTTTCATACAATCCAATACACAAGCTTTTAATTAACACATGGATTCCAGCCAAAATATAATGTTCAGCTCGGGACATCCAAACAAGATACATTACATATATAATTTTTCAGCTTTATGTATCCATCCTCCCTAAACAGTGTAACATGAGCACTATTATACACAACTGAAATTTTTTCAGGTTATGTTGCAATGATCCCACGCTACATCTTACAAACTTTGAGCTTAACCCCATTCAAGAACCATTGTAAATTCATATGCACTAATGGGAAAAGCAAATTTAAGTCCATCAGTCATCTTGATAGGCTGGACCCACCCATCCATATATAAAGAGACATTGCATAATAAACCATATCCCTTAACATATCATCATCATATCACTGAGCTAAATCTTTGCTCATGATAAGACAACTTTCTGAAAATCTGCAACTAGATCCAAGTAAGACTTGTACACAACCTTTCCAGAACATGTTGGTAATTACAAGTAGACATTAAACTTATAAGGAACCATGTGCCCTAACATGTATATTCCAAAGCATCACTTCCATATAATGGATGGAAGCTTCTTTCTTCAACAAAACCAATTGCACAGATGTAAACTCTAGCAACTTTGCTTGAATCCTTTTTGGTACAATCCCAAGATGAAAAAGCTCAGGTCTTGCAAAAGGCTTCCAAAACTGGACAGACTGATGACCAGCAACAAAACTTTCAAAATTTTGGATGTGACAGGTGACAAGACCCAAAATCTTTGCGCTGGTGAGGTGGAAAAGGGAAAAGTAACAAAGTCAACTTCCCTACTTTCAAATACAAAGGCGACAAACAAAAACTTTTAAAAGGGATATTCATCACTACTGAAATGACAATGGCAAGAATTCTACTCATTGGGCCTGCTAATCATGTGGATTCCTATGTTTTCTATTTCTAGGAATGCTGACTAAACCTATTCCTACCTAGTAGTTACCAATTAATTTCTCCAGTTAACTCCACTATCCATACACAACATTAGCTTCACCTAAACCACATCACATTCATTGTCTTCCGAAGTCTGTAAGCAATATCTCCTATTGCGTGAATGCAACCTAGTTGAAAGAGGCAGGTCCTCATAATGACTTGAAGACTGAGTCCTAGACCCTTCATCCATCGATGTGCCCCCATGCCGATAGGTGAGTCCACAAAAGAGTAATATACTCAGATGCCTTATTTATATGCCAGATTCTGATCAAGTCAAGGAACTTGGATCATCAGAATCAGGTGATCTCGAGGTAAATCTCTATGAGTTTGATGATTAAATCAAATTCTATCACATATATAAAAATTAAAAATCTTGATTGATCACTAGTTCTAGCCACCTCAGAACAAATTAAAGACACAATCAATAAAACAAATCTAGACAACGTGAAAAGGTAAACAGAAACCAAAATTAACTGCCTTCAGAAAGTTCTTTTTGCTATTTCACAAACACCAACTTGAAAAGAAATCGCCCAAATTAGCAATCTCTGCCCCGGCTATTTATTTTTCCTATGCAATTCACCTCTTTGCGTAATACAAACATATTAAACACCACAAGAAAATCCAAAATGAAGTAAAAACAAGTAAAACAAACAGATCCAAAGACTATATAGCTCCAAAAACAATACCAACATCCAAAAACATCATCTACCGAAACACCCGTTAAAAATCTCTAAGATTTTCATCAAAGGGGATCAATTGCACACACACAGGAAACCTCTTTTTTTTCACATCCCCTGGATGATGAAAATCAGAAAACCCCCAAATCATAGATTTGGGGTTTTAGGTTTAGGGTTGATGTAAACCCCAAATCCTACACTCAAACCCCCACCTGGAATCGAACCTATGTTCGATCCCTCATCCGAAATCTAAGAAGCATCGTACCTGTCTTTCCGATGGGTTTCCCGGCGATCGAAGGCTGGAGGCTGACGCTCCTCAATGCTGCCGTGAAGAAAGGTGTTCGCTAGGGGCTTTGGTGGGTGTGGCTGACCGCAGCTCGCCGACGACCTCCTTTCCTCCGGCATGTGCGCACCGAGCGAGCGAGAGGAACGGGGAGAGATGGGGAAGAGAGAGAGCCTGAGTGAAGAGGGCATAACTCTCTCTTCACTCCCCTTTTATCGGCCCCAGGCCCCCTCCTTCCTTGCCGAGATGGGAGGGGGAGGTCGGTTACGCCCTGCGTAACCCCCCTTCCCCCCTTTCCTTTTTCCTACTAGGGTTTATCGGGCAACCCTTATCGGGTTGCCCCTTTTAAAAAGAATTCGGGTCCGGGTCCGAGCCCGTGACCCGCGATGCTGGGTCCATTTTAATAATGGACCCGGTTCGCCCATGAGTGTCGAATCCTCAGTTGGATTCGTGGATCCAATTGTGGGTCCGACCCTCCATACTAAACTTTATTTATTTTTCTTATTATAAATACTATTAATTATTTATTTAATTAAAAATTACTATTATAAGTATAATTTGACGCCCCCTTGTGGGTTATTTATGGATTCTTTTATGGATCCGATAACGGATCCGAGGCCCAAAATTAGAAACACTTGTTATTTTCAAATAAATAATTATAAAAATTGAGGTTATTACCCGGGTGCGCCTAGCACCCATCGGTCTGTTGTGTGTTAAGGCTAAAAGAACAGGGCTGCATCATGGGGCTGGTCCTCTGGGCCAAGCCTCCCGGTCCAACCAGACAACCTAGTCTGAACCCTCGGTTCAGACTAGGCACTGTTGTGTGATAGTGACCAGAACTGGGCGCTTAGCCCGGCTGGGCCACCAGAGTGTGCCTAACACCTGGTGACTCACGCCAGAAGAGAGGAGGGCAAAGGTGACTGGGTGCACCTAGCTGGGTCTGTCCTAGTAGGGAACAAGCCAAACGAATGTACCCTACAAAAAAAAACAAGAGAACTTAAGTTAGTTTCAAGGGCAGGATGCAAGAAGGGCTGGAGCGTAAACCCAATGAAAGCTGAAAACCGCTCAAAAGTAACATCAATGACTAAATAAAAAGGAAGGCCATACCAACCAGTATGTACATGGACCGAACACAGCAAAAATCAAGAATCATACATGCATTTGATAGAGTTAACACGCAACTAAGTAGGGACGATAGGGGAAAATATAACATAATGAAAAATCGGGGCTTAGAGCAACCTCCCTTTTCATGGACTGAAATGGAGGAGTGCTCAAGCTTCCGAAAGTGCATTCTAATCCATTCAAATGCCATGCATACACGGATGCAATAAGCATTAGATTTCATGCTTCAATTCTACACACGTTTTTCTCTAGAGCAAAGGAATAAAGTGTCGAATATCACCTTGTTTTTTAAAGAGAAGGGGAGGTTTAGTTGCAAGAGCTCAACGCCAAAAATGGCTCACCTACACTACTCGGCCAAGGGGAGGAGAGAATGAGGAGAGAGAGAGAGTCTCTAAAAAAATTGCCCTTCTTGGGCTCCTTTCCTTCCCAAAAGTTTTTATATCTCTGCATGCCAAATGAATGGTCTGGATTGCACCAAAGGATCCAACGGCTGGAATGGATTTCACACCCCTCTAGGCGGTGACAATGATGCAATATCCTTGCATGGCCGCCCAACTCCTCCATTCAGCACTCGAAATTTGAAAGAGGCTCATAATTGCCTTCTTTGGAAAAGCAAAAAGGGATTTCTTAGAAATCCCATGGGGCATAGCCCCATGCTGATTTCTTAGAGAGGCTCCTCATCTTCATGATGGTGTCCCTGGCACCATCATGAACCAAGACCCAAAAAAAAAAATATCGACTTTTATGGGCAAGACCAATCGTGGCCCTCCCTTTTAAAAATCATCCTACTTATTTTACTAAGATGCCATTGCCCCTGCTGGTCAACTTGACCAGTTGGTCTTGTGGCTAAAATCGTCCCCACATGACCCAAAGTGGTCGACCAAGGGCTTGGTCGACCCCTTGACTAACTATCTCAGAAAAATGTTTTTCATCAATTCATTAATTTTTGTTAATTAGGATCAAAATGTATTATGCCATATATATATATATATATATATATATATATATATATATATATATATATATATATATAGTATTTTTTCCCCAATATAATTATCTTTCGAAGGCTCATCTAAGAAAAAATTTCCATCTTCTACCGAAATTGCTCTTGTATAGGCCCTCGTTCTATTGTTAGGCGGTTCCCCATAAATCACATGCACTGACAGGTTTTCTTCATCGTTTGGGTCTTAAACTCGGGGACAACCCAAATTTGAATATTATAAACTTACCTTTAAAATTTCAGAGGTTAATTCATCACGAATTTTCCTCATTTGCCATTTACATTCTACTTACAGGATTTCAGACCTCGCGTAACCAAACAGGTACAAAAATAAAAAATTCACAAATCACACAAGAAATTTCCATTCACTGAAACACTTTGTATACTATTACCTTAAAATTATCGTGGACCTTACACCTTAGGTCATACTTACCCTCGTGTCTCTGAAGACCACAAGTCCTGCATGCGTTGTCTGATTGGGTCGGCTTCTAAATCTTCTGCCTCTTAGCTTGTTGGCCTCCCGCATTCTTGACTTGCCTACCCTGGGTTTGGCCACTTGTTTGACCTCCATAGTGCCTCTTATTCTCTCGCTCGAATCTCTCTTTATATTGAAACTTTATTCGAGAGGACTCTGCCACATCACCACCGTTGTGCTTAGCCTTATCTTCAGTCATGAGCTTTTCTTTCTCTTGAGGCTTATCTTTCGTTCTCAACTCTCAAAATTCGTACATTGAAGCGTAGTTCACAAGCCGACTGTATTTCTTTATCTGTTGTGGCCCTACCAACCTAAAAATTTTGGATCTCAAGCCCCTCTTAAATCGTCTACACTTCTCTTTCCCATCCGCCACCGAGGACTTGGCAAAATGAGAAAGATAGTCAAATCGGGTTGTGTACTGAGCTACAATCATATCACCCTGCTTTAGCTTCTTGAAATATTCTTCCTTCTCCACCCTTTGACACTTCAGAAATAATTGCCTGTAGAAATTCCTCATAAAGGTAGACCAAGGCAAATAGGTGTCCTGCTCCAAGGTGTCGCGAATAGTCTTCCACCAGTGTTCTGCATCGCTAGTCAAATTTGACACTGTTATCCATACCTTCTGATCTTTTGGACAGTGAATGACATATAAGGTCTTTTCCACTTGCATAAGCCAATTCTCTGTTGTGACGCCAACATGAGTGTCATCAAAAAGTGAAGGTTGCATGTTCTTGAACCTTTCACCCCAAGAGGTGATGTCAGAAATAATCGTTTAGGGCTGACCTTGTTGAGCTTGGGTCTTCTGCAAGAGCTTGTATAGAATGTGGTTCGTGGTATACTCAGTAGGTATCCTTGTGCTTTCTCTTGCTGAGCTTCTCATTGATGATCCTTGTGAGATCTCCATACTCTCTTCTCCCCAACCGCGAGGAGCATGCCTCATAGGGGTACAAAAAGATGAAGGCGCACTCCGAACTGGTACACATTTTGAGGTGAGGGATGATGAAGGCATCCTTCGGGATGGTGCGCTAAGGTGCTTCCCATCCCCAGTCGTTGCGTCGAGCTGCCCCATCTGTCATCTGGCGGCTACAGTATCCTTAGATAGATAGGATGTTCCCCTACAAGTTATCATATATGTTGCATTGAAATTATCACGTAATAAGCTTATTATTATTTGAATCAT
The DNA here is from genome assembly GCF_984573655.1 of Nuphar pumila. Lineage (NCBI taxonomy): Eukaryota > Viridiplantae > Streptophyta > Magnoliopsida > Nymphaeales > Nymphaeaceae > Nuphar > Nuphar pumila. The sequence continues at coordinate 5,198,341 of NC_143263.1, read as the reverse complement.
TTATATCTGCACAAAATTCCATCACATGCCAATAACTACGACACTCATTTGTTCAAAAATATTTTATTTTATTTTATTAATCATCCGAGTACACATAAATAAAATATTACTAATCAAGAAAGAAGAAAACAAAGCAAAACAAGGAATAATTGAACTAGACTAAATAAAGGTAAGTATTCATAAATGCATCGTCATATCACTCTTCAATCCATCTAAAGTTTGGTTCTCTTCTTAAACCCATTCATGTCTATTGCGGGTGAGTCCTAGGAAAAGCATTTAAGTCGTATTGGGGCGAAGCAAGAGTGTAGGTAAGTGAAGCAGGATCAACAGTAGGATCCTTAGGCACATGAAGAGTACCCATATTGTATGGGGGCGAAGCGTGAGTTCAGGTAGGTGAAGCGAGATCACTAGTGGGATCTTCATCCTCGCCTCCTTTCCACAAACTTCTTGATGTTACTCGTCCTTGCTCTAGTCCTGAGCTGCTTTTATTCGCTTCTACAATGTCACTCTCTTGGTTTTTTCATAAAGAAACTCCCCGACCAGATACGAAACTTCTCGATTGACTTCACTCATGGCAGTCGCATAGCTGGCTCGAAACATATGTCGTCCCCATGCACTGGTTATAAGAGACTCTCCTCAAGATGCAAAGTTTGTGCTAGGGGATGCTCTCCTTGCGACTTCTCCTCGAGTCGTCATTCAATCTCTCATCATTTACCTATGTACTGACTGAGCTCTCTGACAGTGAAATTGGTGAGTCTCTCGTCCGTAGGACTGTGACTGTAGTGTCATGATAGTATTGTCGGTACATATCTCTTTCTTCGGCTATGATATAAATTGACAGGGGTCGTGGTATCAACTCTCTAACTATTTGAGCCATGCTCGCCATGACTCCAGTAACTATCATAATTGCAGCGACAAACTCTTCTCTTTATACGATCTATAGCTCAAAAGGGTCTTGCACCCTAAGATCTCTGTGATTATTATGCTCGTTAGTCATTCTTAATCACAAAGCCACTTAATCACTAATGTGTTCTTATCGAGCAAAGACTTATATCATATTCTATGTCATTGAACTTGCTATAAATGATGTACATTTTTGTGTGAACCTGCTTTGATACAATTTTGTAACACTTCGATCTGGGACCTCGAGAGTTCAAGTTCGGTTGATATTACTTCCCAGAGAGAAAGCATACAAAGTTCACACAGCGAAAACATGACTAATTTTGTTTTCATTCTTTTGCCAATAATGCATTTTCTTTCACAATGTTTATCATTCATAACATGGGAAAATAACAAGTAAATAAATGTTCAATGACAAGAAAAATAAAAACTACTAAGTGCTCTGCCGAAGAAGAAGTAGCTGATCACGTTCTACTTGTGCTAGACTGGAACTTACAGTTGTAATTATACAGGGAGGTGAGTCTACAACCCAATAAAAAATAATTATAAACAAATAAATACTTTAACTTACAACTGTAGTGGACTTTAAGCCCCTAGTCTGAGTTTAGTTTTTAACACACCATACGAGTTTGTATATTTTAATTATCCTCCCATTAACTCTCTTAAACACTTTGTCACACAAAACTAACCCTAGGTCGGCTATATCGGTCATAGTTGTATATGGGTGTAGGAACCCACGTAGAACACTCCAATTCTACATATTGGTTAGACTATGAACCATGCACTCCCAGTGATCTCCGGACTACCAGGCGCTACAATGAAACAAAAATGAGACCCCGTTGGTAGCTAGCCGAGAGGTTAGGCTCAATCTCAATTTCGGTATGGTTCATTCTACATCCTAACTATGATGTTTTTCAACCATCCATGGTCGTCTAGAGTGTGAGTATAAACTTAAGTCATAAATTAAGTTTATCGCATTGAACCACATTTTCAAGCTCGTATTTCACTCGTTCTCTCACGAGTGATATCGTAAAATGATCACGATGGATCTCACTCTTTAATCTCAGGACGACATTAGGGTTCACACTTATCTCATACTAAGCATGCAACGATGTAGAGTGTCTACATCGTTAAATCACCGGCGGCCTACTCTCAATGGCAGCTGCACTTTGATCGCGAACCGGGTAGCCCTTACTACAAGTCGTTACTTCCAGAATTTAAGAAGTTATGCATGCTAATCTCAATATAACCATTCACATGACATGAATAGAATAAAAGGACTCAAGTCTAATTACAATCTCATCATGATGCATGTTATTTGCAATTTATCACACATATATGCTATCACAAAATAATCTCTTTCTAATATGCATGACTAACATGTGTATGTAATCATCTCATAATTTCATGCATGATCATTTTATGCACATCATGTTTACACTCAAAAGCTATATTCCTAATCATGCTAATTCATAATATTACAATAACATGCAATGAAAAAAAAATTATTTACAACTAAAATTACTTATAATATCTCTTACCTCGAATACGAATACTGTGTTGTAGTCGCAATCGAGTCTCAAGATGCTTTAACGGTAGGATCTGGTCATTACATAAGCATATTCGTATTAATATACATAACTTCTTATATTTTAACAAAATTACCAAAATACCCCTCTAAATTGACTCATGAAACCTTGATTTTTGTGCCCATGATTTGACCAAAACCAAATGACACAGAGATTCCCCTTTACGATAAGAGTCCAATGTACCAAACCTCACTTAATTCCGAGTTTGAAGTGCAAAGTTATGCCCTTTTTACCAAAACAAATCTTGGGTACACACAAGGGTACTTTGGTCATTTTGATAATTATTCTCAAAATTCAAAAATAAATCACACCCTCGATCTTGATCCGTTTATGATCTAGATCCAGAACTGTCTGACTGGATCTAGACCCATTTTTTATCTGGATCCAGAACTAGTCCATCCAGCAATGAGTTGGATCTGAATCCAGCTCTAATCTGGATCAATGACTATCGCATTGGATCCAGACCCAGTACTGATCTGAATCAGATCCAGTTCTATTCTACATCCAACACAGTCAGACAGAATCCAAACCCATATATCATTGGATCTAGTTCTATTTGGATTGGTCCAGACTGACTGGATCCGAACTGAAAAGTGAGACCCAGTCAGACCTGACTCGATCTGGTTCATACCCAAACCGGTTCGATCTGTCTGAGATGATCCAAACCGGTTCGATCTTGACCGGTTTCCATATGAACCGGTTTGGTTCTGTTTTGGTTCGACCTGAACCGGTTTGACAAAGATTTTTTTTCTTCATTACAACTCGCTGGCTGCCATGGCCACTGACCCTTTTTTATCAGAAAAAGAGAGGAGGAAAAGAAGAAGAGACCCCTTACCTGCTATCGCCGACCCCAAAAATTTGATAAATCTCTGATTTTTTTTTTCTTTCCTTCCACGCCTTTCTCTCTCCCTCTTTGCTCACTTGATGCGTGGTGGAGGGGGGCTGGGTGAAGGGGATGAGGATAAACTTCACCCTCTCTTCACCCCCACAGGCGGTTCCCCTAAATGGGGAACCGTCTTCCCTGGTTTTTTTTTTTTTACTTTTATCCCTTCTGACGATTTTGTCGGGGTGGGGGGTTGATTTTATACATGTACAAAGATTTTGTGTTTTTTGTCAGCCAAGTACTTTGCAATGTACTTGAGCCCGATCACTGGATATGCTCTGAGATATTCAAATGTCTGATCGGTGAGAATATTTGATAACCAATATAGTGCAAGGGTACAAATGCCAAAACACTCTCCGTACACATCATTGCGAGCTTGTTTGGATTCTTAGCATTGAAGGGAAATGAATTCTCAAAAAAATTCTGTCCTTATTTAGGTTTCAGGCTTTTGCATGTTTACAAAGTTGAGAATCAGATTTCCCCGTTTTATCTGCAAAATTCTACAGACAAGCCAAACACATGAAATCATGAAGATTCATAGATTCCAAGAACCGCCATCAGGCATGAAGACAAAAGTTGGATGAAGATGTGATTAAAACACTTTCATGAACTTTGCACCTTTCACAGGACAAAGTAAGCATACTGTATATTTCAGTTATGCTTATTTGAATTGTATACATTTTTTGGAATTCATATGTTCTTCAGTGATCTTTTACTTGGCTGATCATCTTCGCAGATTTATATGAACTAGAGGATAAATTTTCAGCATACAACAGGAAGTGAGTCTGAATGCTAGTATTAACATACCTCACTTTTCAAAGGAAGCACTGTAACCATCATGATTTTGGCTGTGGCCCTTTATTTCTTATATTTCTAGCAATTACTAATTGGTTACCATGCCCATGCTGGTGATTCTGCTAGATGAATACTGTATTGGTTGACAGCCGCAAGTTCCAAGGTGGTAAAAAATTTACAAACAGTAAAGGAATTATGTCATTATTCAATAGCCTTACCCCCCAAAAAAAATCTGATTTAGCTACATTTGGTTATCAAAAAAATCTTTAAAGTTATATAATTTTCAAGCAATTTTAGCTCAACTAACTGGTGCGATGTAAAAAACTATCTTCTAGCATGAGCAAAATTTGATAGCTGAGTCAGTAATTGTCACACTGTTCAGATGAGGGGTCTTAAGTCAGAATGACACCAAAGAAGACTCCAACTTTTCCCTACCAAAAATAAAAGAAAAGAAAAGAAAAGAAAAAGCCATATCTTGTGTATATGTTAAGTTCAATCATACTTCATGATCTGAGACTAACTCATGGTCTCTTCCTCTCTAATAGGAATTGAATCTGATGAGTGTACCCAAGGTCCATATCCACTACTGTGTGGTCCAGAGGATGACTCAGGATGACTCACTGTGAGTTATGCTGTGTTGGGAGACGTGATAGGAACTTTGAGCACTGATGAAAGCTCTGCTCATCGTGCTTCCCATAGTTGGAGCTTGGGGAACTTCTGTCCGTCCTTCGAGCATATCCACAATTGAAGACATTGTAGGCCTAAGCGTGGGAGATGGGATGGTGCAAAGAAGAGCAATTTTAAGCATTCTTAATGCCTCTTCCTCTGAGAAGTCTGACCCTAAGCTTGGGTCTACCAGTTCCATGAGACGCCCCTTCTCTTGTAGAACATAAGCCTGGAGCAGTATACCACAGCTGTTAGTGCATCATTTCTTAGTCATGCCTACAGATTCAAATTATGACAAACTTATGCAGTCATCAGCATTCTAAATGCAACACTTTCATTGGAATATTTGAAGATGATCTTTTCAAGTTGGGGTTCAAGAAGAAACTGTAAAATCAGGACATAACATAAATTACAAGTTTTCACGTAGAAAGAAATTACCAATCTTGTTAACCTACATAATAAATTGAGAAGTTGCTTGTCCTGGTAGGGTATTTTGGAAAGTTCCACAGAAGAAAACATAGCTTCACTGGTTTCACAAATAAAAGCTTATTCAACTTGGGCTTTCGATATTGTAATGCTATCCAGAATATATCCACAATTATGCCAGCTCCTTTAAGCCTATCTGGAATAACAAATTCTGTTCTTCACAGTTAACCAACATGGCAACTACTGATACCATGATATCTATGGAGGAGAGTCTAAGCAAGCTAATGCCTTTCTAGGTCTTCTATGACAATTTGGTTTGACAACTAATGCACAATGAGCTATAAAGAATGCAATTTTACTTAACATGGTTTAAATCCACTACGGACATGGAACCTCATCGGAGTAAAGGAAGAAACAAATAGAGGACACAGGTCATCTTCTTCTGGTTGAAGGTACTGGGCATTGTTGATGAGTTTCCTTTGGGAATGCAAGTTAGGTGCAGCATTAGAGGATCAGGTGGTCCTCCAAGCCAAAACAAGGTTATGCAGGTATGGATCTAAATGTGAGATGGAATAGCAAAAAACCACTATCTTGACTGAATAGTCCAGGACACAATTTACGGTGGGGATCTGAGTGCAACTAAATGTGTCCTAAATTATTCCATTCAACAAAATGGTGTTTCCACCATGTAATCCCCATTTCATAACTTAAAATAAATATACAAACAAGGAAAACATTGGTTGTATATATGCTCAGATGAGTCTAGCATGACCATATGGCTTAGTGCTGCAAGATGCAGCTGTGTCCAAAGGCTACTGAACGATGCTAAATAACAGGTACTTCGTTGTCCAGTGATATCCACAAAGCACTGATATTTGTGACTATGATTTCTTCCCAACCTCACCTGCAAATTGCTATACCCTCGTCAGTCGTGGAATTTGCTAGCAGATTTTCATATTCATTCGACCATTGTGTCTGTAACCTAGCGGTTGCAAAACGGGTTGGATCAGGCTCGACCTGGCACTGGATCAGTTTTGGCTCTGGTTCTAGATCTAGATGAGATCAAATCTATGAAAAACATCTCGAGCCTGCCCTGGCCTACCCGTGTCTTGAGTCTCCTTGCACGCTATTTTTTAATGGAAACTACAGAAAAAATGGCGTGTCCTTTCAACTGTCTTTTGACATGGTCTAAGCCTCTAGTTTGCCTAGAAATGTCTGTGGTTACCAACGGGGCTCTGCTTGTTTGGTAGGAGCTGTTAGTGCATGTTACGATGTGTTGGGACGTTCCAAGTTCAAATCCCAAATGGTATGATGTAACAATCATGCTCTGGGGCACAAGCAATCACTTCAGTAAAGATATTTATATTACTTATTATCATGATAAGAATATCTTCATAGCTATGAAACAGTTAGAAGAACATACCCAGTCCAAAAGGAATGCGAAATCCTCCTTTGGCATGGAATGTGCATTGTTTTTACCACTCACAATCTCTAAGGCCACAACTCCAAAGCTGTAAACATCTGCTTTGTCTGTTAAGTATCCCCGTGTAGCATATTCAGGAGCCATATATCCTCTGTCATTGATCATTTTAACTTCAGATTGTCAATTGGAAAGACCAAAATTGCTTCTCTATCTCTCTCACAAATGATACATAATTGTAGTATCATTTGATCTTTATTTTCGCTCCAAAAGAGAAGAGTTCTACTAGAAAAATAAAATGACCTTGCAAACAAACAAGCCTGTTACGGTACAATAAACAATTACTAGCATTCTTAGCTTCATTTTTTCAACATCAAAAGCATAGATAAACCAGGAAACAGTAAATAAACTAAATCACTATTAGATATTCAAAAAGCACTGAAGACAGAAAAATGCATAAAAACATTTGTCAAGCTGTACTTGCATTGCATGCACAAAGGCACAGGGGGGGGTGTAGAGAGAGAGAGAGGGCACTTAAAATATTGACTCACATGGTTCCAGCTATTCGTGTGCTGATATGTGTATTATCCCCTTCATTAAGCTTTGCTAAACCAAAGTCTGATATTTTAGCATTAAGGTCCTCATCAAGAAGAACATTTGTAGCTTTGATGTCTCTGTGAACAATCTTAAGTCTAGACCCTTCATGAAGATAGGTTAGACCTTTTGCAATTCCTATGCAGATCTTGCATCTTGTTGGCCAATCCAGTTTCAACAGGTGCTCAGTTGGCCCTATAATCACCAAATGGTTCTGTGTTAGCCTTGGTTTAGTGAACCACGACACACCAGAAAAAATCCACGATGAAGATGAACATAGATCCTGTATGAATGGTAGAGTGATGTGTCCAGATTTATGAATTACCGTCGTGTAGGGTATGAAAATCTTACCAAATAGAGCATGTGCAAGCGAATTATTTTCCATGTATTCATATACTACCATCAATTGTTTGCCTTCTACACAACAACCAAATAGCTTCACAAGATTTGGGTGCTGCAAAGCTGATATCATGCCTATCTCATTCAAGAACTCCCGATTGCCTTGTTTTGATTTTGACGAAAGCTGTTTTACTGCAATTATGGTACCATCTGGCAAAGTTCCCTGCTTTCAAAGCAGCGTACAACATAAGGAAGAAAACAAACAGTATATTCCAAAAAGTAAATTGTAAACAATATTTGAGAAGTTGGGTTTCCTTCGCTGACCTCTCCAAACATTGCACAAACAACGCAGCACTACGGTAGATATTTTGTTTTGATTATATCAGCCCAGAAAATTATATAAATACTAAAAACTCTGTAGATTATCATGCAGAAAAAGTGTGTAACACTGCAGTATTCAAATTCCGCACCTGTTGAAGAAAAGGTGAGCGACATACCCGTTATGGTAACAATAGCTTGCCGATTATTTTTGCAAATATATTATATACATACATTAACACGAGATTAATCGAGCCCAGCAGAGTTTAGCAGCTTGACCAGGCTCGACTCATTTATGCACATCGAGCCTGGACTTGTGTTCAAGCTCGGCTCATTTATATTCACGGCCGAGCTTGAGCTGAGCTAGCTCAACTCGTTGTGCATCCCTAATATAAAAGAATGACCTATAATTTTTTGTCAATTCTTTACCTGTTGCCCTATAATTTGCTGCATTATCAGTGATAAATTGAACTATATTTTCAGGCTTTACCTCTTCCACAACCTCATCAAACACCTTGAGCAATACACTTGTTGTCTTGGGTGTATCAGACAGATCTATAGATTTAAAAAACATAGTTCCTTTGGGGCAATAGACAAGAAACTAGTTATGATATTTGCCATGACCTAAAAATCAAAACAATTTGCCACATTAAAAGGAGTACAGGCATTATAGAACCATATCTCAATTGCAACATTCGCCTCCTCGACTAGATGTTGAGGAGTTATAGTAGTACGAATATCGGGTTTCACTCCACGGACAGTCTTAGGAGGAAAATACTTTTCCTCTTTCTCGTTTTCTTTTTCTTTTTGTGTCTGCGACACTACTACTAGCACCAGTTACACAATTTCCCTTCGTTGCAGAACTTTCTACTTCTGATCCTATGCTAGGGACTCTAGCATCAGAAGTAGGGAGCTCATCTTCGTCATACACATCATCTCAGGGCTGCCCATACCCCATTTCTGCTTCATTCATCTCTCTTGTCTTTTTTCTTTCAGACCATAAAGTAATTGTTGGCATTGTCATTTTACGACATCTGACAATTTCTTTGACCTGCATGTAGAAACATTGAGATGTGTCCCGGCTAAATGATGTTTCAACCGAGAGATACCACCTGAAAAAGTATTTCTACAGTAGTTGCACTCGATTTTTAATCGATTTTTACTCACTACACGATTGCACCATTGCCATGCTGGATTATCTGATGTCATCTTTTCCAAAAAAAACTCAAAAAAAAGCAAAGAATAGGGATTTTTTTACCTTAACCCACTTTCATGAGTGAAAAAAGGGGTAGAAATGCACTCTTACTTGAGCAAACCGCAAAACCCTCTCCCTTGTAAAGGATCGGCCCCCAAATCGCTCTCACGGCTCCTAGGGCGCGTGAGTTCCCCTCTAATGGACTCTAGAGAAATGGAGAAGTTGACCCTCAAGAGACCTTTAAAACCCAAAACTTAAAAAAGTGACTTTTGGTCCTTTTAAAGTGCACCTCTGCTGTATCGTACAATATGCCTTGTATCGTATGATACAATACAATACAATACAGGGGGTGTATCGTACTGGACACCCGATATAGGTACGATACACACTCATATGATCATACCGCGATAGAGTGTGTTGTTAAAATATGTTGATCCTTAAATGTACATATATATATATAAAGATACGTATACATATATATATATATATATATATATATATATGTATACATATCTCTATTTATATATATAATATATATATTTTATCTTCCTAAAATACTCTCAAGGGTATTCTTGTAAATTAGCATTTTACGCATATTCCAATTGGAATATGCATTGTAATTTTTTACTTTATTTTTATTTTTTGTTTTTTATATTTTTGGATTTCGTACCACCTTGGGGGCCTCCCAAAAGTGACGTTGGGAGCCCCCAACAGTCACAAATGTGACCGTTGGGGGCTCTCCAACGTCCCCTTTGGGAGCTCCCAAGGTGGTCCCTTTTCATGCTTATAAATAGGGGATTTCCCCTTTGTATTTAGCATTCTTGAGGGAGCTTATGCTCCATTGTAATGGGGTTTTTATCCCTTCTCCATTATTCTTCAATGATATGCAACTTATGACTTTATGTCATATTTTTCCCTCTTTATGGGTTTTATGTGTTAGCACATTATGTGCTTATGTTGTTTCCCTTGAATGGGTATATTTGCACTCCACGTGCATAAGTATGGGTTCATTATTGAACCCAATGTATTCCAAGTCACTTTCTAACATGGTATCAGAGCAAGGTCACGATGGGGTTGTCCTTTGGTGCAACGGAAAGCGTGTCGCTCAAGAAATGGTGAAGTATTCATTGCTCTTCCTTTTTTGCTTTGAAGTTATTCGGTATGTATCCCTTTTATTAAAATATTATGCATTTGAAAATATGTTTCTTGCATATAGTTTGTTCGTTTAATGGTTATGATATTTGAATTATGTCTTTTCACATTTCGTGTGCTCGTATTTTTTAAAATTATCTCCCTCAAATTTGGTGAACTCGTTTGTTGTTCAAATATATAATTTGTGTTTATCGAACTACTCATCGCCTATGTCACAGGGATTCGGCTAGCAGGGTGCCGCACCCGCGTCGACGCGACTCGACGCGGGTGCGGGTGCGGGTGCAGTACCGGGTGCTGTCAAATGATCCTGGGTGCGTTGACCGCACCCAGGATCATTTAAGTCCATTTTTTTTTGGATTTTTTTTTTAAAAAAAAATTGCCCTATCACCTATGCTGCGATTTTTTTTTTAAAAAAAAAACTGTTGACAGCAGCTGTCTGTCAGCTGTGACAGCAGCTGTGACAGCAGCTGTCAGCTGCTATTCTTTTTTTTAAAAAGCAGCTCTGTCAGCTGGATTCTTTTTTTTAAAAAGCAGCTGCTGTCAGGTGGCTGACAGCTGCTCTATTTTTTTTTAAAAAAAGCAGCAGACAGCTGCTTTTTAAAAAAAAAATGGATTTGTAAGGGAGGGGAACCCCGATCCTATATATATATATATATTGACATTTTTGCCCCTGCCGCACCCCCGCACCCGAGTTTTTTGGAAGTGCCGAATCCCCGCACCCGCACTCGCGCCCGCACCCGCACCCATGTGACATAGCTCATCGCATATAATAGCAATTTATATATAATTTATGCTAAAGTAATGATCTTTGCTTAAAATTTCTTAACTCTCATATGAACCCTAATTTGATTTGAGTTACCCTTTTGATTATGAATTTTAGTGCATTTTTTGAAAAATTTGATATAATCCTTATATGAAACTCTCACATCTAAAAATCTTTGTTGAATCCTAAAGTAGTTCTTGTTAATGATAACTTATAAGAACTCCTAAAAGTTTTTCAATGTTTCTTTTTTGAAAATTTGTTTATGATAAACCATTAGGAAAGATTTTTTAAAAGGAATTTCTCACACTACATAGAGTGCATAGTTCATCTTTTGCATCCTTTTGGTATAAATGATTTCTTTTTCATCTTTATAAACTTGTTGGTTTGTATTTTTCATAAGGTTTCGAAACCTCTTAATAATATTTTTTAAAAAAATGCCTACATTGACCATAATATGGTTTTCTTTGTCCTCAATTGCAATTGTTAAAGTTTGAGAATTTCAAGCATTGCTCTTTTTATAAAGTGCATACTTGCTCGCTTTTGTGTATTTTTGTGTTTTGTGCACATTTGTTTCTCAAATATTTGCGCTTGTATGCATTCCCTCTTTTTTATGAAATACATGCCTTAGTGCATGTTTGTTTACACCTTGGTGTGTATTTGTTCAAGTATTGTATGAGTGCCTTCGTGCACATCTTTTATAAAGCCTTTTGTGCTCACATGTGTATTGTCTCTTCGTAGACATTTTTGCATCATGGAGCCTTTATGCACATTTATTTTTGTGAAAAATATAATGAATTTAGATATTGAGTCCTTTTTTTAAATCATTGTAAGTGCTTTTAGCACTTTGAATGTTTCCACATATCTCATCACAATCAAAGGTTTTTTTAAAAATTGTTGTATGGGATTTAATCCCAAATTTATAAATTTTCAAGTGTTTTAAATATTCATTCCTTGAGTATTGTGTTAAAGCCTTCTTTGTGAACCATTATGGTTCTTATGATTTCTTTGATTAAAAGCTTGATTGTCTTGATGAATTCTTTATGTTGTTGTGTTTATTGCTTAATAAGTCCTTTTTGGTATAAATGACTTGTTTGAAGATTAAGCATAATTTGTGTTTATGCAAAATTGTTGTTATAAAGCACATTATTGATTATTGGACCTTTGATTCAATTTCTTAATCGGTCCTCTTTTCTTTGAAAAATGATTCTTTAAGTGTTTATTGCCTTTTTGTGGCATTTATATTTGTCCATCACATGTTCTTTAATGCATCTTTTATTTGGCCTTATTATCGTTGTATTAGAGATGTTTGTTGAGGTGAGTTATGGGCACCTTGGGACTCTAAAATGATTTGTTGTATGATCTCTAATTATGAGTGTCACTCATTTTTTCTCTTGTGGCCATTGATATTATGGATGCTTCTATGTAAATGTGATAGACATATGGTGTTTTAAAACCTTAAATGTTTTAAGGTATATTAAAAATCAAGGGTTTTGGGATTATTGCCCAACCTTTTCTTGTTTATGAATCTTATGAGTGCATTTGCACATTTATGATTTTATGTTCTTGTGATTTTGCACAAGTATTCTAAGTGTTCTTGGTGTGTGTATGTTCACACATTTGTTCTCAAGAATTTTATTTTATCGATTATAGTATCTTGTTGAAGATATTTTTTACATGCATGTTATTGTTATGAGAATTCATTTTAAAAGGAGTATTGTTTTATTCGAGGTTTATTTTCATTACAAGTTTATTGCCTCAAAAGTCTTTTCCTTTTATGCCCATTATCTAAGTGTCATCATATGTAGACAAGAATTTTATTACACCTTCGTGTGTTTTTAGCCCTTTGTTGGCTTTTGCTCTCTTGGTCTAGTAGCTGAACACACTTGTCTTGAGTGTTTTTATATGTAGACAAGGCAAGTTGATTCACACCATGATGTGTGATTTTTAGCCTATGTTGGCGTTTGTGTACTTGTTCTAGTCGCTTAAGATGTTTGCCCATGGTTGACTTATTTCACTCATTTCAAGTGCTATCACATGTAGACAAGAGATGTATTATGTTTTAGCCCATGGTTGGATTATTACTCTTGTTCTAGTAGCTGAACATACTTGGTTTTAAGTGTATTTTTTACGTAGACAAGAGATACTTTTTAGTCCATGTTGGCATGTATTCTCTTGTTCTTGTCGTAGATGCACTTATTTCAAGTACTATTATATGTAGACAAGAGGTTCTTTTACACACCTTTGTGTGTGTCTTTGGCCTTTAATGGCTTTATATTCTTGATCTAGTAGCTTATACACTTGATTTATGGGATTTGGAGGACTAATGAGGAAGATGTTTGTAATGGATAAACTATTGTTGAAATTTGCAAAATTTCATTCATGACTTGTGTTTTTCAAGCAAATCATATTTTTGATATGCATATCAAGTTGATTTCTTAGCATTTAATCTATATATTAAGTGCTTATGGTTTTTGCCACCCTTATATGCAAAAATGTGTATTAAGTATGTCTTTCATAAATGATTTTAAAACCTTGTGAACTATTGGGTTTATTTTGCCTAAAGTATGCTTGGAGACTTTGTTTCTCTTGTTTGGCACTTCATTACATGTTTGAAGCATGTTCAATGATGAGTTCTTTGAGTATTAATTCATTTCATGATAAGTATATGCATATATGGCCTTTTTGGGCCCTCATTCAATAATGTTTATGTATATCATGCCTCTTCGTAAGCTTATTGTGGTGTTCCTTAGTGGACCATTTTGTTATTCCCCATTATGGGGTTATATTTGTCCAACGTTGGACCTTATGAATGCATTATGCATTCTTGCAATTTATTTCTGCATAATTTGCTTCCGCTCATTTTGTTTTAAACATGATATATGATTTTGAAACTTTGGTGTCATTTTTGCATAATTTGCATCTCTTCTAACCTGTGCTAGTTAGAAATGTTCCATTTGAATAAAAGTACAAAGATTTGTTTTACTTGTTTCTTTGTTGTTATTTCACAGGATCTTGGAGATAGGACAAAGAGAAGTACCCTGTATAGTTCGGGAAATTTGAAGACAATAGGAGGAAGGCCTTTTCAAGTTCCATTGCATCCTTGTCGGAGCCTCTTGGAGTCTTGCCCTTTGTTCAATCTTTTCGTTTCCCCGCAAAGATTGAGGGGGGGGTGTTAAAATATGTTGATCCTTAAATGTACATATATATATATATATATATATATTTATATATATATATATATATATATATAAAGATACGTATACATATATATATATATGTATACATATCTCTATTTATATATATATATAATATATTTTATCTTCCTAAAATACCCTCAAGGGTATTCTTGTAAATTAACATTTTATGCATATTCCAATTGGAATATGTATTGTAATTTTTTACTTTATTTTTATTTTTTGTTTTTTATATTTTTGGATTTCGTACCACATTGGGGGCCTCCCAAAAGTGACGTTGGGAGCCCCCCAACGGTCACAAATGTGACCGTTGGGGGCTCTCCAACGTCCCCTTTGGGAGCTCCCAAGGTGGTCCCTTTTCATGCTTATAAATAGGGGATTTCCCCTTTGTATTTAGCATTCTTGAGGGAGCTTATGCTCCATTGTAATGGGGTTTTTACCCCTTCTCCATTATTCATCAATGATATGCAACTTATGACTTTATGTCATATTTTTCCCTTTTTATGGGTTTTATGTGTTAGCACATTATGTGCTTATGTTGTTTCCCTTTAATGGGTATATTTGCACTCCGCGTGCATAAGTATGGGTTCATTATTGAACCCAATGTATTCCAAGTCACTTTCTAACATGTGTATCGTATTGTTTTACCTGAAAGTAACGATGCGTATTGCACCGTATCGTACGATACGACACCATAGAGACAACACTGATCCAAACTATTCAAAACTCAAATTGATATTTGATGCTTTAGAAATATACCTTGTAAACAGGTCCGAAACCACCTTCACCAATCTTGTTTGTAGAATCAAAGTTCCTTGTGGCCGCTTTTATTTTTTTAAGGCTAAAATACCCTGTTTGCAGCTCTAGGCCTTCAAGTTCTACAATGAAAAAGAAAGAGTCAACAAACTTGTAGCATATAGAACCTCTAGTACGGACTTTGGGCAAACTTGTTTAGTTTGACAAATGATTTTAGTCGATTGAGAGTCAGAGGCTCCCAAGCAACAATGCAATAGCTACTTCATTCATAAAGAGCTGGTAAAATCTTCCAAATCACTGTTAACTTGCCTCAAGGGTGATTTGATCATCAGCACAGTAAAATTTTCAAAACATAGATCCTGTTTCTGACTAAATAGAAAGCTTCATGCCTGGAATCAAACCAAAACTTCCTGCTGCTAGCTGTTATTCCCTGAATATTATTTATTGATTGCTCTTGGAAGATCTTATCTCAGTGATGTATAACCATTGGAGTCTATGTTTTTGTACCTTTATCCAGAGCTTCTGCACCTCCAAGACAGCCCTTCATCCTAAGGATTGCTAAAATTAAGAAGATGATAAGACAAGCAGAAATGACTACAGCAACAATGATCAAAGTTGGTGCCTTGTGTTCAGATTCATCGAAGTTGATAGGTACAAAATCTGCAAGATGGAAACAAGATCAAACATCAGAGGAGAATATACATATGCTGGTGGTTCGGACCACTGAGATGGTTTTTTAACCATATGGACAAGGCAATGGAACTATTTTAGTGCTGCATTGCCAGAGGATACACAAGCAAGAAACATTGAATTCAATTCTACTAACTATGAGTTTCATGGGACTTGTTTATGATGGACCAGGGTTCCAGTTATCCAAAATATAGCATGAGGATTAATGTGTAGGAAATAGAATGGTATTTTTGAATTTTACTCATTGTGTTACTAATAAACATTATCCTAGATAGCACCGTCAACACTACAATGCAGGAACAGCTTAAGATAAAATGACTTACTAGGTGTCACTGAAATAGCTGAAATGAGAGGCCCATAAACATCTCTGGTTGGAAGGGCGACTGTCCCTTTCCCCGCCCAATAAAAACTGATCTCCAGAGTGTTTGTTGTCACACTTGCATTGAAGTTCTTAATGACTTCCTTGCCTGGGCCACCAGCTTCTTTTTCAATGTTGAAATTCTCCAATACTCGTTGATGCTGCATGGAACCACATAGAAAAGATCAATACTCAGCATGAGATAGTAGTTCTTGATATTACAGACTGATCATTCACCTGGATGTATACATCAAATACTCGCTCTCCAAGACTACTAAAAGTTTGGTAATCAGTGAATATTATTTCAGCAAAGTGCAGTTGGACGCTATAGTTTCCTTTCTGTAGGCATAGGCCGTAATATGTCAAGGTGATCGGTGAGATACGTGCCATCATGTATAGTCTTGGATCACTCATTAATAGTGTACTTTTGTTGGTTACTAAGTAAGTTTCACTTTCAATATCCATGAAGTACCCAGTACTGGTAAAAGCCCAATTTCTTCCTTGGCTAAGGTAGTACATAGATTTCCCCCTCCGTTCCATGTCTGCTTCATATTTAGTTCCATTGATAGTATATTCCCCACCTCCGCAGTTTATGAACAAGGAAGAGTCTGATAGTAACACATCAGCAGTGAGTTAAGTTGCTAACATGCACAAAGAATTTCATCATCAATTTAGCCATTAGTCTAAAGCTTCGAACAATTTGTTTAGACTGACCATTTACAGTACTTACATTTTGCTAAACCAGAGCATGGGAAATCCTCTCTAAGGCATGTCATGACTCTATTTGCAAAAAGAAAAAAGCCACATGATGAGCATTTTATCAAGATTGGTACAATCAAATGGAAAATACAAATGTGGCGAGTTGCTTAGTTAATCTCATCATTAGCATCTGAATAGTCTGCATTAGAAGATGGGAAGTAGATAGCTTACAAGTTGTCATCTGTAGAAGAAAGGCTGGATACTAGGTTCCTGAAGCAACAAGAAACAGAATAATCGTCACATGGCATAAGCAAAACCAGATGATGCTTAAAGATGAGGAATTCAACATGGAGAAAAGAATTTTCTTACACATTTCCCTGTGGACAATATGATGAAGTTGATCCGCTGAAAGTGTTTTCTGATAAATCCCTACAGAGCATTAAGTTCTTTGTAGTCATGCTTTCCCATAAACCAAACTATCAACAGAAGTATGGCTTCAAATCACAGTATGTTGTGAAATAGTTGGTATGTGTCTCCAAATGATTCAGGAGAGCAGTCCAAGCATGAGATAGAAACGAAATTGGATATAGTCCAAATTGCTTGAATTGCTCTTCTTAGTGCAATTGAGAAAATCACTGTCAAAATGTACTAAGGTTCTCCCTAGCAAATTTTGCAAACAACCTGAGAGGTTATTATTGGTGCAACTCATAGCATTTCCAGCACATTATGATGAACTATTTTGTGAAACAAAGGAGACTTCATGTAAACCATCTTGCATTTTATGACAAAAGTAAAATAATTACATCACGAGTTTCAATAAGTAGCTTAAAATCCCAGGACACTCAAGCATGGAGTGAATGCTCTTGAAGAAAAGAGTTCAAGCAAATATGAAAGACATCATGAGAGTGAATTGTAAAGAAATGTGGAGAGAATATTGCAACACAATTTACTCAAAGTGCACATTTTAAGATATGGCTCATGAAAGCCCAGCCTGAAAGTTATTGATAAGGGAAAGTTAATTAAGAGGAATTAAGGATCAGTACAAGTTCTTATTGCTACTATAGATCCAGTCAGATATTGGTCCAGTGAGCTTGTTGTTGCGAAGAAACCTGCATCAGAAACAGTATATTATCGCCATAATACAATGAGATAAATAATGATGGTGCCAAAATTAAAAGAAAGGCATGAAACTAACTCTTGTCATGTACAACATGAGTGAATCAACTTACATTATTTGTAGGGATGTAACACTAGACAAAGATGCAGGGACTTGTCCTGTTAAGTTGTTGAACGAAAGGTCCCTGCAAATTGCAGAATGAATGTGACAACTAAAAACTGTAAACTTTAACTAGAATGCAGCAAGGTCATGCTTCATATGGGCTCGTCACATAGTCAACGTCAATAGAATGATGGAAAAAAACAAGTGACCATTTTTACCATTTTATCTATGATTCTTATCTGATGCTATACTTGTTACATTATCATTAGAAATTCAAGTAAGCCATCATGAAAGTTTCTGTTTCTTATTGTGGGTAAGTCACGCTTAATTTAGTAGCTCATCCTATCAAAGAAGCTGAAGATTAAATCTCAAGTTTACTAGAAAAACAGAAGACATGATCAGCAATTGGATTTATCCAACAAATCAGAACTCACAGAAATCTTAGTTTTCTCATGCTCCCGATATATAATGGAATTTCCGCTGAAATTGAGCAATTTCTCAGTATCCTGCAGCATCACATCCATTTACATGATGGTGAGAGTTATAAACTAGATTGGTCATGCAACAGGCAGAAGCGTTCAGCATACTCACAATTCTACCAAATTCGTCATGTTTTGCAGAGGGGGAAAACTAGAGCCAGGTCCACTTAGGTCGGTAATTCTCCTGGAAATTGCATAAGAATGGACAGATTAGCATGCATTTCTTGGCTATAGATGAAATATTTAGATGTCAAAATTGGGAAGTAGACCAGACTGGTAACACCCATAGTCCAGTCTACGCAAGAATGATTGCCGTCTGTCACATGGGTGCGGGTGCGGGGATTCGGCACTTCCAAAAAACCCGGGTGCGGGGGTGCGGGAGGGGCAAAAATGTAAAAAAATAATATATATATATATATATAAAAGGGGGTGGACACCCATTTTGCGTCCACAGGATGCACTGAAAGGGCTTCGGCGCATCCGGCGTTTGTGTGGACGCCTCCAAGGATTTTTTTCAGGACTTGGGAAAAAACCATCTCTACGCCAGGTTGACTAGGCCCAGTAGTGTTCAGTCTAGGTCTGATACCAGTCAAGCTGAGCCCCAAATCCATCAAATCATATATGCACTCTGTCTTCGAGCCACGCCCAGCTGAAAAGGATAAAAAAGAAACATGTGCCCTCTACGTCATTGCACCGTACCGAACTTAAACGTTGTTGGACAATTTGTTAGGCCCATGTTATTAAGCTAGTTCAATCCCAAGTCTGCATAGGGATGGCAGTGGACCGGGGGAAAGCGGGGCCCCGCCCCGCCTCGCCCCGTTTGGACCGGGGATGAAGGGTATGAAACGGGGATGGAGGCGGGGGTGGAGGATAAAATCCATCCCCGCCGCGGAGGCGGGGCGGGGGTGGACGTGCACTTTTCCCCGCCCCGCCCCGTCCCCGCCACGATCCCCGCCTAATCCCCGCCTAATCCCCGCCCCAACCCCGCCCCGACCACTTTTCCCCGCAATATCCCCGCCCCGCCCCGCCTCATCCCCGTTTGGACCGGGGATGAAGGGTATGAAACGGGGATGGAGGCGGGGGTGGAGGATAAAATCCATCCCCGCCGCGGAGGCGGGGCGGGGGTGGAGGATAAAATTTTGAGGCGGGGCGGGGGTGGAAACCTTGTCCCCCGCCCCGCCCCGCCCCACTGCCATCCCTAAGTCTGCATATCATTGGTGGTTAGGGGTGTCAATCCGTCGGAATTGGTTTGGACACAAATATTTGTGCACGAAGTACTTGATCATCCTCTATCTTAAGGACAGAGCCTGTCAGTTGTGGGGCCCAAGGCAATCAGTGCTTAATGCTCAGGTCGTTTCAAGAGATTTTGCGCATTGGTTGGGCTGCTAAAAGATAGCCATCATCAATTACACTTTAAAATAAATCTGGGTTGTCAGTCTTTTTAAGTCTTTTTTACACCAACAAGAGAATGCCACGTTGCCTCTACGAATAAGTAAAGAATCAAATCAATGATGACTGCTTGGTGTGGTCTTTGTCTAAGGCAGAGTCCCGTTCCATCTTAACGTTGGTTTTGAAGATGGGTGGCCAAGATGGTGGTCTCATCTAAGACGCATGAGCTGAGGCTTTTGTAGTCCAACTTTGTTGAGTAAGACAAGGGTGGTAGATTTTAGTTTGAACGCCTGGTATGAATTTTTACCCAAAGAAGTAGAGTCTTGTAAATCGTGATGTTTCCTATTCCAACAGTATTTTCTCGCCCTAGAAAAATAGAAAGAGAGAAAAAGACCAACAGTATTTTCCAACGGTATTTCATAGGGCAATTTAAAAAAAAAAAAATGGACCGAAATGACCCTACGCGGTCAACGCACCCAGGGTCAGGTTGACCGCACCCGGTGCCGCACCCGGTGTCGCACCCGCACCAAGTCGCGTCGACGCGGGTGCAGCACCCTGCTAGCCGAATCCCTGTTACATTTTGCAGTCGTCTGCTTCAATCCTTTACTGAGTCTACATGAATCCATACTACTTGTTTTCATGAAACAGATCGGTCAGAATGATCCAGTTATGGTGCAAGTAGTAGAATATACAAGGGAAATTGCACTTACAAATTGGTCAAATTCTCCAATGCAGATATGCTAGAAGGTATGGGGCCTTGCATACCCGTGCCAATTATCATCCTGAGTTAAGTTCAACAAGGCAAGTCAGATTATTATATTTGTTCCAGAGATGCAATAATGCATTTATAATCTCCACAAAGAGGGGAGGAAAACAGGGGAAAAAAGGAAAAATAAAATAACTCCAAGCAATGAAGCAGCACAACATCAAGCCTCCTACATTCTGTTCAGAAGGACAACTTGGCAAGAACCATCATTCAACACGGTCCAAGCCTAAAAACCATTGGAGGGGGCACACAAATTTCACTGTTTGTTGTATCCAAGTCTCAATTTCAATCAATCCGCATTGTCTTAGAAAATTGTGTACTTACAAGAGCTTAAGCTGAGTCCAGTCCTTAATGAAATCAGGTATCTGCCCAGTGAAGTTGCTCCCACTGATCCAGCTACGTGTACAAAGAATAATTAGTAGTATACAATTTGCAGATTTGCAGATAACCGATAGAACAAGCTTTCGTAAATCTCCTGTAAACTTACAACTCTGTCATTGTTGTCAATTTAGCTAATGTCGAGGGCAACTCTCCTGTGAACTTATTTGAATTAAGAAACCTGCATCAATAACCAAGAATTGGTAAACTAAACCTGGCTAGAAAACAAGATTTAGCAAGTGCAAATCTTACTGAAGCTAACCTTTTCCCTTTCAATGCTCTTGTCCTCAAATCAAGTCAATGGTTTCATTCTCTAGTCACAAATGTCGCAGATGTTTTGAAGATATCACGAGTTTAATGTTATATTTTCAGTTGATCTTTACTTTTCTGTTAAAAGCACAACATTTACAAGAAACTACCTATTTTCAAAATATCCCACTAAAACCCCTTTTTTGCATTTGTATTGTTTATAAGTTTAGTACTTATATATGTTTTATATTCTTTTATACCAATATTTTTGAGAGATTTTCTCGAAAAATCCAGATTTTTTTAAAATATCGCGAGAATTTCTCTCACCAATATTATCTTGGGAATGAGATTTGTGAGTCTGTGACTATGTTTCATTCTTGCAGCCCAAAAAAAGGAAAATAGTTTTCATTCTTTAATCCATCGGTTATCACCAAGATGAATTATAGGTTGAAAACGGGAATCCACCTTGTATCCTCATGATGGGCGGTACTTGACAAGCCCCATGTTGGAAACTCCTATGTATGACAAAAGATAATAGAATTCAGATAGCAAGGAATAACGACGTACAGTCTCTGTATGTTGGCAAGGTTGCCCAGCTCTGGAGGAAGCGTTCCCTGAAGTTTGTTTGCTTCAAGAACCCTGTATTTAAAATAGATGAACATAATAAAGCAGGGTCATGTGTTAGTTGGTACAAAGAGCGTGCATTCACTGGAAATCAATGTCCCAACATTATTTTACGTGAAAAAAAGAAGAGAAAGAAAAAAATATCCTTGGCTGTCACAAAGACACGAGGATCTGTGATACGGATTCGACGTGCAAGTTTGTTTGTTTTTGAAAAAACAGGACACGAGGACACTGAATTTTTAAAATTTGTAATCAATAAAAACTAATTTTGATATTAAAAAACAGTTTTTTATTGAAATAGTAATTAAAATTATTAAAACATTAACCGTGGGTGTCAGTGTCCATGTATACTCGTGGCATGAGACACTCCATCAAAATGGCGCGTCCCCGTGAGACTCTGGTTTCATATAAGTGTTGTTCACAGTCTTTAGAAGCACTATTACATCATTTTTGTCTAATATGAGTAAAGTAGTGGCAATCATTAGAAGGCATTTTTTTGAATAAAATTAACAATTATTAGAAACTCTATCACCCGGGGGAGAGGGTGGTGTTGTTCTCCTCCAAAGACGCACTGAATGCCACAATGCGTGTTTGGGGTCCGAATGAGCGCCACGTATGTAAGTACATAGGGCTCGTATTCCCGTGTGTGTCGGCATCACTTAGCATCAGAGTCCGGTGCAGTTGCAAAGACTTAAGTACCCTTTCTTGCTATTCTTGCCATGAAACGACGGCTCGAGAAAATGATAAAAATGTTCTTCATTCAAAAAAAGGGAAACAACGGTTAAAAAAAGGGACAAAAATGTCCTTCATCTAAAAAGTCGAGGATGATGTTGACTCTTCAAAGTCTAAACAGCGAAACAAACCTGAAGCACTCTCTCTTTCTTTTCTATGAACTTTTCGTCATCATTTTTTTTTTTTTCTTTCTCCGTGAAACACTGTAAAACCCTCTCTCTCTCTCTCTCTCTCTCTCTCTCTCTCTAGAGAAGAAATTAAGTGAGGCAAAGAGTCGGCGATCCGATGGTGATCATCATTGTCTTTCTGCTAGCAATGGCCAGAATGTTTCCCTCATCCAGCAGGCAACTGACTGCGGCGGTCCTTCCTCTGCCTTTGAGGGACACCTACAACGGAATATTCCTCCAGTACACCTACATCAGTCTTTCAAAGTACAATCCGTCTACTCTCTACATCGACAATACTTTCGATCAGGGCTATGCCTTCCAAGCCACTGTGACGTTGCTCATGGGCATCAGGAATGGCACGTTCCTCTCTGGCTTCCCCATCATGAACCTCAAGACTGCCATAGGCATGAAGATCGTGCTCAAGGGGGCGGTGTTCTGCATCATGATTTACAAAAATCGTATAACGTAAAAAAAATGCAAATCGCAAAATCGAGTAGCAATTTATGAAAATCACGTAGCAAAAAAAATGGCAAATCGCTAAATCGAGTAGCGTTTTACTAAAATCACGTAGAGAAAAAAAATAAAAAATCGCTAAATCGAGTAGCGATTTATAAAAATCGTGTAGCGAAAAAAAAATAGAAAATCGCAAAAAAAGGTGTTACAAAAACCTCGAGCAAGAAACAACCGAAAGAAATATATGAGTGCCACGATCAAACAAAACACTTTATTGATTTTTTTTAACAATTACAAGAGGAAAAGAAAAGAAAGAATTTATACAAGGCCCCAAAAAAAAATTAACCATGCTACAGTCAGTTGTTCGTAAATCGCTATATCGAGTAGCAATTTACGAAAATCGTGTAGCAAAAAAATGACAAATCGCTAAATCGAGTAGCGATTTACGAAAACCACGTAGCGAAAAAAATGATAAATCGTTAAATCGAGTAGTGTTTTACGAAAATCATGTAGAGAAAAAAAATAAAAAATCACTAAATCGAGTAGCGATTTACGAAAATCGTGTAGCGAAAAAAAATAAAAAATCCCAGAAAAGGGTGTTACAAAAACCTCGAGCAAGAAACAATCGAAGAAAATATATGAGCACCACGATCATACAAAACACTTTATTGATCTTTTTTTATAATTACAAGAGGAAAAGAAAAGAAAGAATTTATACAAGGCCGCCCCAAAAAAAAAATTAACCACGCTACAGTCAGTTGTTCGTAAATCGCTATATCGAGTAGCGATTTGCGAAAATCGCATAGCGAAAAAAATGACAAATCGCTAAATCGAGTAGCGATTTACGAAAATCACGTAGCGAAAAAAATGATAAATCGTTAAATCGAGTAGTGTTTTACGAAAATCATATAGAGAAAAAAAAATAGAAAACCACTAAATCGAGTAGCGATTTACGAAAATCGTGTAGCGAAAAAAAAAATTAGAAAATCGAGGAAAGGGTGTTACAAAAACCTCGAGCAAGAAACAACCGAAGGAAATATATAAGCGCCACGATCAAACAAAACACTTTATTGATCTTTTTCGACAGTTACAAGAGGTAAAGAAAAGAAAGAATTTATACAAGCCCCCCCCAAAATATTTGAACCATGCTACAGTCAGTTGAACCATGCTACAATTAGTGCTCCGGACCCCCCTCCTGTAAGGGCAAAAACTCTGAATCAGGCTTCACAACTCATCAAGTTGAACCATGCTACAGTCAGTGCGCAGGTCAGTCGATGCTTGATGGAGCAGTGTAAGATCGTCTGATGTATGTGCTTAGAGGCAGAAAGAGGAGAGAGAGAGAGAGGGCTGCTGTTCATAGCCTTCTTTAGGGGGGGATTCCTTTCTCGAATAATCCAGCAGTGCAGGTACTGAGTCTTAAATAACCATTTTCGGGGTACTTAAGTCTTTGCAACCGCTCCTTTTCTAGAATCGTCATTTTTATGGCACCCATGGAGGAAAATGTACTTAAGTCTTTGCAACTGCATCGGTCTCCAATGCTAACTGACCCTGACAAACATGAGGATACGAGCCACACGTGCGTACATATATGGCACTCATTGGGGCCCCTGAACACAAGATGTAGCTAACGATCGTCTTAGGGGGGGGGGGCATATAACCTGCTTCACACCCGAGGAGAAAGTTCTGACCCCTTTGTCACAAGTTAGTCCTGTGTGGGTCGCTTTAACTGGTGGGCTCCAGAAGAGCTTGGTTGTCGGTGACCCGCCCCAGGTTTACCTCGTACGAGGGCAGGCCCATTAAGTAACCCAATTTTTAGCTACGGTTCCTCATCATCAAAATCAGTCCAGTGGTAGCGATCATTAGACTGCATTTTTTTAATAAAAGAAACTGTGAAGTTCCGATTTTGATGCAAATCCTAACGGGACACTAATTGGGTCCGTACTCTAGGATTCATTATGATGTTAAGACTTTTTTTTATAACAAAGTTCCCTGCCAAAGCAGGTAATCTCTGGGTGCGAAGCATGTTATATGCCTCTCCCCCCCCGGGCAGTTAGCTACATGTCATGTTCGGGGGGTCCCAAAGAGCACCACGTATGTAAGCATGTGTGTCTCGTATCCCCATGTTTGTCAACATTAATTAGCGTTGGAGTTTAATGCGATTGCAAAGACTTAAGTACCCTCTCCTCCATTGGTGCCAGAAAAAATGACGATTCTAGAAAAGGAGTGGTTGTAAAGACTTAAGTGCCCTAAAGATGATTATTTAAGACCCAGTCTCTGCACTGCAGGATTAGCCGAGAAAGAAATCTCCCCTGGAGGAGGCCATGAACATCAACCCTCTCACTCTTTCTCTCCCTTCTCTTTCTGCTTCTGTGAACATCCAAGCAGAAGATCCTACATTGCTCCATCAAACACCGACTGACCTGCACATTGACTGTTGTGGATTCTGATTTAGAGCTTTTACCCTTACAGGATGAGGGTTTGGGGGCTCCTGCCAACGTAGGTAGCATCATTCAACTAAATGAGTTGTGGATCCTGCTTCAGAGTTTTTACCCTTACAGGAGAGAGGTCTGGGGGCTCCTCCCAGCGTGGGTAGCATCATTCAACTTGAAGAGTCGTGGAGCCTGATTCAGAGTTTTTACCCTTACAGAAGGGGGGTCTGAGGGCTCCTCTCAGTGTGGGCAGCATCATTTAACTTGAAGAGTTGTGGAGCTTGATTCAGAGTTTTTTCCCTTACAGGAGGAGGGTTTGGGGGCTCCTCCCAGCGTGAAGTTTTTAGTCAACTTGATGAGTTGTGGAGCCTTATTTCATAGTTTTTGCCCTTACAGGAGGGGGGTTTGGGGGCTCCACCCAGCATGGGTTCATTCAACTTGATGAGTTGTGGAGCCTGATTTAGAGTTTTTGCCCTTATAGGAGTGGGGTTCGAAGGCTCTCCCCCGCGAAGAAAACAACGATTTGTAGTATTGTCGAGCTTTCCTACAGTGATTTGTAGTATTTTCGGGTCTCCAATAAGCCCCACAACGATTTATAGTGTTATCCGGTCTTCCAACAACGATTTATAGTATTGTCGGGCTTTCCTACAGCGATTTGTAGTGTTTTTGGGTCTCCAACGAGCCCAACAGTGATTTATAGTGTTGTTTGGTCTTTTAACAGCGATTTGTAGTATTATCGGGTCTTTCTACAGTGACTTGTAGTGTTTTTGGGTCTTCAACGAGCCTCACAACAATTTATAATGTTATTTGATCTTCCAACAACGATTTGTAGTGTCTTCCGCAAATCACTATAGCGATTTATAGTATTTTTGGGTCTCCATCGAGCCCCACAACGATTTATAGTGTTGTTGGATCTCACTATAGTGATTTGTAGTGTCTTCCGCAAATCACTATAGTGATTTGTAGTGTTATTCAGTAAGCAAATCACTATAAATCGCTACCCGAAAACACTACACTGTAAAAAAGCCCAACAATACTATAAATCGCTGTTGAAAGACCGGACAACACTATAAATCGCTGTGGAGCTCGTTGGAGACCCAAAAACACTACAAATCGTTGTAGAAAGGCCCACCAATAATACAAATCGCTGTTGGAAGATCGGACAACACTATAAATCGCTGTGGGGCTCGTTGGAGACCCGATAACACTAAAAATAGTTGTAGGGGAGTCATTGAAAAAATCGTGGGAAAGAAACAGAAAAAGAAAAATAGAAAAATCGGGGGAAGGGGTGTTACGAAAACCTCGAGCAAGAAACAATCGAAAGAAACATGAGCCTCATGATTAAACAAAACACTTTATTGCTCTTTTTCGATAGTTAAAAGAAGGAAAGAAAATAAAAAAATTATACAAGGCCCCAAAAAAATTTGGTCCGGGGGGCGCTCCGGGGGAGAACCCCCAGACCCTCCTCCTATAAGGGCAAAAACTCTAAATCAGGCTCCACAACTCATCAAGTTGAATGATGCTACCCACGCTGGGAGGAGCTCCCAAACCCCCCTCTCGTAAGGGCAAAAACTATGATTCAGGTTCCACAACTCATCAAGTTGAACGATGTTACAGTCAGTGTGCAGGTCAGTCGGTGTTTGATGGAGCAATGTAGGATCGTCTGCTGGATGTGCACAGAAGTAGAAAGAGAAGGGAGAGAGAGTGAGAGGGTTGATGTTCATGGTCTTCTCCAGGGGGAACTCTTTGTCTCCCTTGATTTCTTCTCTAGAGAGAGAGAGAGAGAGAGAGAGGGTTTTACAGTGTTTTACAGAGAAGGACGAAGAAGAAGATGGCGATAAAAAGTTTAAACAGACATTTTTGATGGCTCAGGTTCATTTCGCCAGATGACCATCGGATCGCCGGCTCCCCATCGGATCATCGGCTCACCGTCGTTTCGCCGGATCACCATCGGCGAAACGATTAAGGTTCGTTTTGTTATGTAGACTTTAAAGAGTCAACATCATCCTCGACTTTCTGGATGGAGGACATGTTTGTCCTTTTTTTGAACCGTTTGTTTTTTCTTTTTTGAATGAAGGGCAATTTTATCATTTTCTCAAACCATCGTTTTATGAGAAGAATAGCAAGAAAGGGTACTTAAGTCTTTGCAATCACACCAGACTTCAATGCTAAGTGATGTCAGCATACACGGGAATATGAGCCCCATGTGCTTGTATACGTGGTGCTCATTCAGACCCCCGAACAGAGACGTGAGATTCAGTGAATCACCGGGGGAGAACATCCACCACCCTCTCCTCTGGGTGGGGGAATCGACACCCAAGCCAACCAATGGAAGGCACCTGCACACCCGGTGGGAGTCAACCTGGGACCAAAGGGTTAGCACCTTCTCCCCAAACCCAGGCTTGTGTTATGATGTTTAGACTTTCTGTATTTTAGATTGTTTTTGGATATTGAACCCATATTGCTTCATATTCAATTAAAGAGATCATTAGAATTTGGAAACTTAATTAAATTTAGAATCTCATCTTAATTAGAAGCTTACTAAATTACCAAGTTAAGTCCATGTCAGGCACTCGCTTTCCCATTCATGCGTTCCTAGTATGTGCATGGCTGGACCCAATGGGAGTCAAACCATAACGTCAAATATTGCCATATTTATGAAGATTTCGTTAAAAAAAACATGAATTTGTCAGCTGTTTAAAATGCCCAGAATATCATGACATTTGGAAAATATTGTTACATTGTCATTTAAAATAGAAATAGGATGATTTTGTCATAATGTTTACAATCTGATTGACTTAATATCAAAGGGATATCGATCTGTTTTATTTTTCACATATTTTTTATATTTTATCCTTTCTTTTTATATTTTTACATTTTAATTAGTTTCAAATTTTTGTGTCGTTCATAACAAAAACGAGTGAAACAGAAAGATTTTCAGCATTCTTACAAGAAATTCACGACCACTAAATTGCCATTTTAAAGCTTTCATCAATCATCACAATGAGTAAAAAACCTTCTCCTTGCAAGCAATTATATTTTTTCCAAAGATACCTCGCAAGCAATTCTAATGATGTCCTTAGGCAGCAACCAATCAGCCAAAACTTTGATACTTACAGACATTGAAGGGTGGAGATATTTCCAAGCTCTTTTGGGATCGGTCCGGATATACTGTTCCCCATAAGCGCCCTAAAAATAGATGAATATGTGAGTTTAGCAATGCAAGTTACGAAAACATTATCAAGTGTCATGTACGTCAACATGGTGCTTGATCCCTGACGACTATTTATCTAATGGATTGAGAAGGCAGCTTGATAATTGACTGCATATTGGTGATGCAGTGAACACGAGGATCGCTTCCGAACTCCGCAGACCTAGCTCAAAACTAATTGTTTACATAAACAGAAAATCAATACAGAAATACAGAAAAATAACTAAAATTCATCAATAATTCATCCATCAACCTATTTTTCTCCTCTCTACAAAGAATATTTATAATGACAAAAAGAAACCCTAGTCCTACCATGGATCTGCTTTGAATCCGATACTAACAAATATCTAAAACATTATCCCAAAACTAATATCAAACTAAATAATTATAAAAAATGCAAATAATAAAGATAGATCCGAATGGACCAGCTGGTAGTGTCTCACTCTCGCTCATACATCAGTTGAGCTGGTAAATGATTCGAGCTGTTCATGGCTTGCTCGGTTTGGATCATGTGAAAGTCATTTGGGCTCATCAAATGGCCTTGGAGAGCTAAGCCACAAGCAGCTGGTGAAGTAAAAGCGAGCTGAGAATGAACAATGAGTTTTCGACCTGGCTTGACTCAAACAGGCACATCAAGCTCTGCATGCATATTACACATTTAGCATTTATGCCAAGACTAACATGTTAGATAAACCGGTTCAGACAGTTAAGGTCTCCATACTTGGAACATGTATAAACTTTATTTATTTATTTTTATAATTTTCAAACGACCAGCTTGAGCTTGGCTTATCCGGGCCTAAGCAGTTTTTGAGCATAAATGAGCCCAGCTTGAACAGCCCAAGATCGACTCATTCAGCTCATTTACCAGCCTCAGCTGTGTGGCAACAACTAACAATTACCTTCAAATGTAGGTGAAGTTGCAGTTATATCACTTGTGAACTTCAAACTAATGCATAGGTAAACGTTTACATAGATAAATGATCAAAAGAAAACACTGTCAGGAAAAAAAGAAATGATACGTGACGCATAAAATGATAACTAGAACTTACAGTTTAACCAATGGCAGGGAGCCCCAACTAGCTGGAATAGAGCCTGCAGGGGTCTGCCCCATGGCAGGCCCTGCTCCTTGCTGCAGTCTGTGCCCCTAGCGATTCCCCCGCTATGGGAGTTCGGTTGCCGCAACTGGCCGGTTGGTAGTCCGACTCGACGCATGGGTCGTGTTGGTTTCCATGCCCAAGGCAGCTGTGGGTCTCAACCACTTTTTCCGTTGCCTCATCGCATGTGTTGTTGCAACAAATGTGTGACTACGACCTCCTGGCAGCATGTTGGTGCATACTTTGTTTCTTGTTAGCAACCACCAATTATGGTTGTTTTGTTTGGTTAGCCTTCGTGGAGCGAATGCACTAGTTGGCGGCCACATTCATCGTTTTCCCTATCGAATATGCTAGCATGGGTATAAATGCGTGCAAAAGACAATCGTTAGGTGAGGCCCTCAACATCAATGGCCATGTTGCAATTTCGCCAAATACGTTGCCAAATAACATGCAAGTTAGTTTTCCCATGCCAAGCTAAACAAATTCCCACTTGCCTTATGCACTTAGCACATCACAACACACATTGAAATGGCTTTGCAAAGAGTGCATGTATCGCCTAGTATGCTTGTCGAGAGGTGTAAGCGCGATAAGAGTAGGGTATGCTCATAAATTGTCATAGTTACACTCTTACACATGTTGCACCCATGTCAAAGTACACCACGTGCATAACTATGCCTCTCATGTGTATCATTAATGATTGTGGAATCGTTTTGCTAAAAACACCACATGCACATTATCACTTGTGGCTCAAGGAACACCATGCTAGGGTAGCGACACACTTCCAAATCCTCGATGAGGGCTCCCAAGAGTCTTTTTTTTGGACTATGTGGATTGCTCGTGAGTGAGCTCACGAGGAGTTGTATGGTACCCCCTACAAATTAACAAACATGGTGTTATGGTCGTCTTCATCGACGACGTGCTCCTCTTTAGCCATGTGAGGCTTGAGCACTGAATGGACGGGCAAAGACCACGTTCGTGTCACCCTACGAAGGACACAAGGCAAGAATGCCTATACACTCCCAAGGAAGTTATGGTTCATTAAACGAGCCAAAATAAGATAAGCCGCCCGATTACCCATTCACAACATGTCCCACCTTAGAGAGGGTCATGCATTAAAGCATAAGTGTGTGTGAGCATCTATGTAAGACGTGCTACAAGTGCTAGAACTACAAGAACTGTCAAAGTAAAGCATCCACGATACATATAGCAAGGAAAACCACGAGTAAGAAGTGCGCATGTTACCATTCCCAAGTAACGAAGTAAGAGAACCTAATAAGCAAGGTCAACATGTGATTGGCCAGTATTTAAGTTTTTCTTGTTTACTCCTT
Organism: Nuphar pumila; assembly: GCF_984573655.1. Lineage (NCBI taxonomy): Eukaryota > Viridiplantae > Streptophyta > Magnoliopsida > Nymphaeales > Nymphaeaceae > Nuphar > Nuphar pumila. Next base: position 5,167,086 of record NC_143263.1, on the reverse strand, counting down.
TGGGTACACGAAGAAAAAACTCGTATTCTGTGAGACGAGCGTTCGGTGTCTGTTATTCAATTCTAATGTGATAACTGGTGTCGCTACAGACCGAGTAATCTCATGCAGGCAGCTTTTGCATGAGAGAAGACCCTGTACGGGTATAGATTGCAATCCACACTACTGCAGTAGTGGAGATACCTCAATAGGTAACCTCGACCTCCCAAACTTCGAGTGACTGGAGGCCAAAAAGGATGCCTTCACTCCTTAATGTGTCGTAGTAACAACCTGTCACTCGAGGTTTGTACCAAGTTAAATGTAGTTGCTATTTACCTTAATTTATGTCATAATTGCTATCTTGTCGCATGTTTTCTTGAAATGTCTTTTGTGAATGGATCAACTCACCACCTCACAAGAGCACTGACCTCATTTTATAGGGGTGCAGGTGTTGACTGCTAGTTGTGCGGTGATGACCGGCGTATCGCGAAGACTTGGGACCCACACTTGGATGAACGCGGTCATGGTTTTGGTTTTGAGGAAAAGCCCCTAGTTGTTGTGAGACATTTTATATTAGAACATGACGTATGTCTTTTTGGTCTCAAAATTTTGTAAACCAATAACATACTTTATATTAAGTGATTTGGTTCTTAAGTTTGATTTATTCTTGTAACTCACCCAAAGTTTCAACTAAGTTTTTCATTCCTTTTCCCATTTGCACAATGTTTTCAAAAAAAAAAAGGAGTTTTCTCTGAAAATCTTAGAATTTCCAAGGTTGGGATTTTGGGGTGTTACACTTTACAATATTATAGTTATCATATTTAAAAATTTAGTTCTGATATTTAGTTCTGATATTCTAGTGACTCATCAATATATATATATATATATATATATATATATATATATATATATATATATATATATATTGATGCATTTTCTTAACTTCAAATAATTTTATGGGCATTTTTTAGAATTTTAAAAAATTATATTGTTATTTGTAAATGACGCTGATTAAAGATTCTCTTTTTGAATATAGTGGGTCATCGTATGTGAATATAGATAAATCATGGATACACATTCACGACATAAGTTCTAAACCTTATACATCTAAAATTGATTGATTCATTAAAGTGTCACATGCTCATGTCGATTCTGCTGGTAAAATGTGATGCCCATGTAAGGACTGCAAGAATAAAAAATATAAAGTTGTACCACTAATCATACTACACTTAATTGAATGTGGTTGTACCATGAAATATATTCAGTCCCATGTGAGTGTGACCCAAACCCATGTAGATGCGATGCATGTACATCATGCTGAGAACAAGGATATGACAGAGGTTTATGATTAGGTCAAAGAAATGTTGAACGACGTTATTATGAGGACAACATTGGTTCCAACTGCAGATGATGGTGAACACATGTTCCTTCAAGACTTAATGGGTGATGCTCGAAGTGATCTATATTTAGGTTGTACAAAGTTAACAAAACTAGCTTTCATTCTTAAGTTGTTACATATCAAATCAATGAACAATTGGAGCAACAAATCGTTCGACCTGCTGATTGATTTATTAAAGGAGGCATTGCCCGAGTGAAAAAGATTGACAAACTCTTACTACAAAGCAAATAAATTGGTTACGTGAAGATAGATGCATGCATGAATAACTGCATACTTTTCTGGGAGGAGCGTAAGAAAAAATTTTTTTGCCCAAAGCGCAATGCTTTAAGATGATAACCATATAAAGGCAAATGAATGAAAGTTTCTCAAAAGGTGTTACGATATTTTCCTATAAAGCCAAGGTTGAAGCGTTTGTTCGTGACAACAAAAATAACATCAAATATGAGGTGGTACAAGACACAACGTACAAGTGATGAAAACATACTAATTCATCTATCATTTTTTGCCGTGTGGAAGGAGTTTAGCAGAGAACATATATCGTTCACAGTAGAACATCACAATCATCTCGGCTTGGCAAGCGACAATTTCAATCTATTAAAAAATATGAGTCTGTCATACAACATGTGACCCATAGTATTATTGTTGTATAATCTGCCTACATGGATGTGTATGAAAGCCGAATATTTTA